>NC_090738.1:71160010-71180010 GCF_036898095.1 Palaemon carinicauda
TTTCAACACTATGTTACCCATGTAGATTATTACTTAATAGCATATGGTTTGGAGCCCCAGGGAATAACATAAAAAAATGATATGAAAGAAATAAAAAGCAACCACATACTAGTGAAAGACTTCAAAGTCTCAACTCAGCTGTAATTGACAGAGAGGTGATTGTCTGATTGTTATCTCTGTCAGTTAACGTATCCTCTTTTCAAGTTGAAGGTCAAACTATGACAATAAAAAACATTTAGAATATTCTTTTCTTATATTTATTGTTTGAGGGAAGACCTTTGGCTAGTTACAAGGTGAATAGAAGTATAGACGTCCTCATTTGGAGAAGCAAGAGGCCTATCATCTTTTGAAGGGTAACAGGGCAGATTTGACCTCGAATAACTATATTCAGCTTCAAACTTTTGCTCGGAAAGTTCATGCCTCAACTGAAAAGCAATATAATTTAACCTTAAAAGAAACCCTTTCTGGTACAACTCAAGAACATAAATGGTGGTCCACCCTTAAATCTGTACTCTTTGGCGTTGATGCAACAGTTCCTCCTTTACTGAAACCAGATGGCTCAGTCACTCACTGTCCAAAGGAAAAGGCAACCCTTTTGGCTGATGTTCTTGACAGTAAACAGAGTAATGAAAAACTTGAACTTCGTTATTCCTGTTTTCCTGAGGGTAAACTAACTAGTTTAGCTTTTTGATCTCGTGAAATTAAAGCCCTTTTGATGGACCTTGATGCTTATGGAGGTGTAGGCCCAAATTGTATATATATATATATATATATATATATATATATATATATATATATATATATATATATATATATATATATATATATATATATATATATATATATATATATATATATATATATATATATAAAGACAACAGATTTCTTAGCTCCAAAGTTATCTGTAATTTTGTGCAAGTTAGCAAGAAGAGAGGCTTTTAACATTTGTTGGAGAATTGGTAATGTTACTCCTCTATGTAAATGTGTTTGTGGTAGGTCAAGTCCCACTAATTACCGCCCAATATCCATAACTCCCATACTATCTATAGTTTTTGAACGTCTTTTGGCAAAACGTCTTAATGGGTTTTCTGAAGGTAGTTATCTACCCCCTAGTTTGCAATCTGGTTTTCGTAAAGGCCTTGGAGTATATGATACCCTTCTTAAAATCTCCAATGCTGTACAGAAATCCTTCGATTGTGGTCAGGAAGTTCGTATGATTGGCCTTGATTTTAGTGCTGCCTTTGACCATGTTAATCATGAGGCCCTTGTTTTCAAATTCAAACAGTTTGGAGTGGGTGGGTCTTTCCTAGCATTAGTATTGATTTTTCAAGTAATAGATCTCAACGAGTTGTTATTGATGGGCACCATAGTAAGTATAGGAATGTGATATCCGGTGTTCCACAGGGTAGTGTTCTTAGCCCATTACTTTTCATACTATATACACATGACATGTGGTTTGACCTAGAAAACAAGCTTGTTGCATATGCAGATGATGCTACTGTCTTTGCATCAATTCAATCCCCTGAATGTAGATCTGGGGTTGGTGAATCCCTTAATAGAGATTTAGCTAGAATTAGTGCATGGTGCAAATTATGGGGTATGGTGTTGAATCCTAACAAAACTCAAAGTATGAGTGTAAGTAGGTCAAGGAGGGGGCTCCTCAGCATCCGGACCTCAGTATTGATAATGTTTCTTTGAATTTGTAAGACAATTTTAAAATTTTAGATGTGATTCTCAACAGAAAATTTACTTTTGAGAAACACATTAGGTCTGTGTCTTCTTCAATTGCACAAAAATTGGCTTATTGAGAAAGTCTTTTAAGATTTTCGGTGATCAATCTATTCTGAACAATTGTTTTACTTCTTTCAATCTACTTTTTTTTTCTTTTTTTTTTGGAGTATTGTACTCTTCTCTGGTCATCTTAATTTGTTGAACACAAACTTAGTGTCTATTAAATTTCTTATTTCTGATCTAGATATTAGTCTTTGGCACCGTCGTTCAATTAGTTCATTATGCATGTTGCATAAGATGTTTCATAACTCTGACCATCCTTTACATTCAGATCTCCCTGGACTATTCTACCCGGTTCGTGATACTAGACAGGCAGTTAATTCTAATAGACAGACCTTCTCCATCATTAGGCTCAATACTACACTGTATTCTAGAGGTTTTATTCCAGCTGCTACCAAGTTGTGGAATGATCTTCCTAATCAGGTAGTTGAATCATTAGAACTTCAAAAGTTCAAAGTTGGAGCAAATGTTTTTATGTTGACAAGGCTGACATGAGTCTCTTTATAGTTTATATATGACATATCTGTTTTTGACGTTGTTAATATTTTATATATGACATATATTTTGACGTTGTTACTGTTTTTAGAATTATTTATTGTTAATTTATTCTCATCATTTATTTATTTCCTTATTTCTTTTCCTCACTGGGCTATTTTTCCCTATTGGAGCCCTTGTTCTAATAGCGTCTTGCTTTTCCAACTAGGGTTGTAGCTTGGCTAGTAATAATAATAATAATAATAATAATAATAATAATAATAATAATAATAATAATAATAATAATAATAATAATAATAATAATAATAATAATAATGATGATAATACGTGGCGGAGAAAAATGAGTAATTAAACAAGGACACGGGTCAAAATTCATGCAATAAATTATTTCATATCTTTTTCAATCAGTTACCTTTTACGGATATCATCATCATCATCTGTAGATAAGAATCGTAGCTTGAATTTTCATCACATATAATTTTGACACTTGTATTTACATAAAAATAGATACGTAAAACCATATGATGAAAACTAATGTATAAAACAACCATATGGACATTTAACAGAGTGCAAACCTCCAGGGCAGTAGATTTTTTCTTGACCTTTGATCTTCAGTTTTTTTAATTGAATTGGATTTTCATACACTCAAATAGAAAACAAGTTTGAAGTCTGTTAAAATCATGTCCAAACTTATTGCTGATTACGCGAGTTGGACATATTTCTTGACTATGACATTGACTTTGGACATTGATCTGCCAGAATATAATCGTTTCAAACTGTTACATAACAGTTAACTCGTTAAAGTTGCAGTACTATATGATTAAAATTGGAATAATGAAGCTGTTCAAAAACAAACACACACACACACAAACACAAACCTGGACGAGAACAAAACCTCCTCCTTAGTTGGCGGAGGTAATGAAACATCATCGAAAGAAACCTGATAAAATTCCCCTTTGAAGTATTGTCTGAAGTATTATCCCAACAGAGACGCAAAACTTATGTCATCTTCTTTAACCATGTTTGTTCCCTGACGAAGAAACTTTTCGCCTGCAATTATTGCTTTGGAGAGAGACGCTATGTATAATACTAAGCCCTCGACAGATGAAGCTGCGCGTGGTAAAGGCCGGAACTTATTTCCTCTGAATGAAAATCTTTTAGACTTAAGAAAATGGTATTTCAGGTATTTTCATGTTATTTGGTTTGACAATTATTGAATGTTTATATCTAGTTTATTAGATAAGGAATATTTGTTATGGCTATTTTACTTATTTTCCATATTTCAATCAATGGTTTAGTTTTATAGTTCTATGGACGAGAACTGTGCATGAAAGATATAAAAACGAAGTGGAAGGAAACAATGGGAATATTCAGTGAAAAACGGATTTTTTCATTATACAGCATTTTCCAGTTTCCCCCCCCCCCCAACCCCACCCAAACAAAAAAAAACCATGGTAGATAAAGTGTATCGTCAAAAACTTCAAAGCTCCACCTCAGCCGTAACTGAAAGAGGACTGTCTACTGTAATGTGCTATATTAAACAGCCAACTTTTCCACAATTTCTGAGTTAGGCGCAAAACTATGACCGCAAAAACGTGCGATATTTCTTCCTTCTGATCAAAGTTTAGTGAGATATCTCATGCAGGGTTAGGTTGCATATAAACAGATTAATTGCAGATTGAGTTGTAGTGATTTAAAGGTCAATATCATTACAATAATAACTGAAATCTTTATTGCAATGTAATTACTCATGACATTACAACATCAACATCATTGTTTGTAGATAATTATCTTAGATTGTATCCAAATTAGCTATGTTTACTCAGCATTTGTGCTAATATGAACATGGAAAGATAATAGCATTCATCAATAAATCTAAAAATCGAAACCGAGTAATCGTCACCCATTAAAGAGAACTTAATAAAACTCCCTCCGAGACGATGTGTCAAGCATTTATCGTAACTGTAACAGAAGTAAAAAATTAGAACACATTCATCAAGTGAGTATGTTGCCTAATAAAGAAACTTCTTGCCACTCTAATTCTCACGTGAAAGCAAAAACACCTACAATAATTGCTTTTGAGATTAGGTTCCAAGTATGTAAACAGTATTTCCTGGTGAATGAAACTTGTGTTACTCTTGAGTAAAATACGCTGTACTTGATTAGGATGAGTTTTTAATTATTGGATTTCTAAACTAAAATATAAGATATAACCTGTGCTAATGTGTAACTCCTGTACACCACCAACACCCTCTCTCTCTCTCTCTCTCTCTCTCTCTCTCTCTCTCTCTCTCTCTCTCTCTCTCTCTCTCTCTCTCTCTCTCTCTCTCTTTTCCTTACTATATGATATCTAAGCTAAGAATTCTATATTTTCTTGTAATCTACTGTAGTTATTGACGATTTATGTTTATTCAACATTTCTTTTTCTTCCTTTGTGCCTAGGGTAAACAAGTTCATATAGTTATCAGACTTAAAGTCATCCATATCAAAAGAAAATGTGAAAAGAAAATAGGAAAGAAAGTAAAACGCACCTTAATGTGAAACACTTTATAGGCTTAGCCCATTTATAACTTACTAGGAGATAACGGTCTGACTGGATTTTTTGTCTATTTTAAAATAGGACGCCACATCATGAAAATAAAAACTGAAAAAAGAAAGTTGCAATTATTCTCAAGTTAAGAGAATTATCCCCCGCATTAATCCTACAGAGCAAGAAATAAAACCAGGCAGAAAAGGATTTATAGGCTCCTAAGATATTGATTATTATTTTCGAAGTTCGATATATAATAGTAGGATTACTGCTGTTTAACACTGTCATTTTAGAAATGAGGTCTTAGCCTATCAATCTACAAGTTATGATTACTTGGCCTGTATATCTGTTTAATGGCTTAAATGTTTTAAACATTTCTCCTAAATGGCCGAGACAAGAGATAGGATATGTGATGAGCACCCAGGACCATTCGCCACCAAGCTAGTGCCAGGGAGGGCCATGCTATGGCTTCTGAGTATTTTTCAGGCTCTGCCACCCCACTCCCTTTTTCATAACGATGGTGAGGTGCACACACTACTAGAAACTGTCAATCTTAAGTGGGTCATGAACTCCCGTCCCAAAGACTGCCAGTCAGGGTCATTTAAGATATGTACCCACAAGAGCGATATGTAAAAGTACTAGTTCAAAAAAAGAACAACTTTCGTCAACCATCAAAGATATCTTAAGAAAAGCTCCTTTTGAACTAATGAAACTATTACAATGACACGCATGCATATAAAAACGTAGCCAGAAAAAAATAGGATCAAAATCGTCCTCGTGTTAGCGAGTAGTTCGAAATATGTGCTAAGAGGAAAGAGATCGTGAAATTCTTGGTTCTGGATGGAAAACACCTAACATCGTCCTACCGCCACACAAGTAAAACAGTGTGAATAGATAACTGGTTTACGCCAGTGCCTCTAGTAACAGATCTATATGCTGTATATGCTACTGGTCACTAAAATAGAATGGCACTTTCATACATAAATAGAATAATTATATAGTAGTCTAGTTCAGAATATTCCTATATAGAGCAAGAGCTAGCAGCCATTTATTTGCCGGAGTTGACCAAAATTCTAGTGGATATTTTTGGAAAGGGTCTACCATGGGACATCCAAAAATGGGTATCTTTAAGTTTGGCAGTGGTGGGTGTGGAGTTTATTAACACCTTCTGTCTGAAAACGAGCTTTTCATTTTTTTGGCAAAATTCGGGGGTTGGTGAAAGTAAATTGGCTGCAGCTCCTCTCACACTGGACCTAGAATAAAGAATTATATACAAAAATGATGCTATTGGTGAGTAGATTTATTTGATATTGAAATAAATAAATTAATTTATTATTAGAGGTCACCAGGGGTCAAAAGGTCAAGATTAGGCCTTTGAAATGCCGGATTTGGGTTTTAGTTGTATTTTGGCTAAATAAGACATTAAAATTTGCAAAAGGTGTACCATATATGCATAAAATATAAAAAAGAGATACAAATAAAGTTTTTTGAAGAACGTGAGATCTATTTCAGCTATATTACTAGTATGGAGTTCTCTAAAAATCTATTTCCTTTTCTTCAGGCGAGGAATGGCTGATCTCATCATCATCATCATTATCATCATTATCTTCCTGTACATCAGATTCTTCAATGGTGAACTTATCAGGAATATTTGAGCCAGTGAACCAGACAATCATCAATCTGCCATTCTGGACTTTCCAGCCACGTCCTTCAGGACCAAATGAGTCTGGATCGTCTTCCCTTGCATTCCTCTATTTTTGTGCAACAAAGTTAGTTCTTAGCAATTTCTGGTGTAACACTCTTTGGCAAGGGGGAAGACAACAGGAGTCTGTAGTTTTGATTTTATCAGGCAGATCAGTTTCCTTCTTAGGGGCATACAACTTGCGGAAAAATTGAAGCCTGGCTTCATCAACACTTGTTAGGTTCCGAACTCCATAGACAATGCACAAGTACTCTTCAACTACAGCAACAACATCTGGATCGATGGCATCTGAATCTCCAAGGTGACTAATTGCTGATGTGAACCTAGGGTTATTTTCCATTATTTCAAATGGCTTCCACTTTGCTTTTCTCATAAAACAGGCTGTGTAATCACAGCCTGTCAGCGCATGGAAGCTTGGTAGAGCATTGCAAATAGGTCCAGTCAGTTTGGTTGCAATATGTGACATATATATGAAATGCATGAAAATTCTAGAACTCAATCCAGCATCCATCCAAATCTGTGCATTAAGAAACCTAGCATAGTAAAGCAAGATGATGAAGAGGTCAGTGTCGTTACTGCGAATGGCAATCACTGGGACCACATCATGGTTAACAGCAACAAAGTTTGCATGGTACAGTAACCGTGTATCACCTTCTTCATGCCTGCACTGAAGCTCATAAACCAGGATCCTGTTGACAGTTTCACGTGCTGAAGTGTAAAGGTAGCATTCATGTTCCACTGCAAAGTAGACCTGCTGTACCTGAAGAGTTGATGCATATCTATCTGATGACCATTCATCCTTCAAGAAGGCCAAAAACTCTGTTTTGAAATGTGATGTCCTCCAAGCCGTGTTGGGATCTGGTGGTCTTTTCTGTGACGAGCCAGTGATTATGTAGGTAGAGGGTGTCCTACCACACAAGTCATGTTCAATGTCCTTGATACTTGGCCCATTCGGATATGCGTCACAGACTATGTGTACAATTTCTCCAGTGCTACAAGCTTATTTCAAAATGGACATTGCCATCCCCCCTTAGGTGGATGGCATGTCAAGTGTACGGAAGAAGAATATAGCATCAATAATATACACATCAGTCCTGTCTGGTATGGCATTCAAGGTTCCCATTGCTTCTAATTTTTCGATTAATGTCCTCTTTGATGTCTTGTTCATATCACCAGTTATATGACACATTGAGAAAGGAACTGGAGTGAGAAGACATGACAGGTCAATACTGAGATCAAGTTATTGCGTTACTGACAAATACAACAGCCTTCTAAAGAAATCTCTGGTGCATTTTTCTTCCTTGATCTGTTTTTCCTTTGTGGTGAATTAAACTTTTAATGCATCCTGTGTGACATTCATCACCTTTCTTTGCTTAACAGTCCGTTCAAAACGCCCACCATCTAAATTACATTAATTAACAAAAACTTGGTGCCAGGTAAATCCAGTTTCTTTTGACTGCAGAGGTCTGTCTTTCACACCATCCAGTGTTTAGGCAATACAGAGTATCATTATTAACAGTGAATGGATTGAGAGTGTTCTTCACCTCTGTGATCGTGCTCTTAATGTATGCATTGTCTTTGGCTATCCTTGATGGCTGTAGTTCCTGTATTGCATCATCCACCAGTGTGATTCCGGCCATTTCCAGGAGACAACTCACAAATACTCCTCTAAAAGATCTTGTCACTGTCAACCCCATACGGACTGCAACATTCTGGCTGGATGCGGCATCCCTATTCACAGCTTGCTGTAAGGTAATAGCAAATGCACTTCTGGAAAAGGTATTTCTAGTTCTCCGCACAGAGAGGGCACCTGCTTCAAAACTTTGCTTGATTCCGGGATGTGTCATTTCCATATTAATCAGATTGAGGTGATACAATGACATCCAACGGGCATAGCTTGGCTTGTGAGTTGCAAAGAATATAGGAATCATTGAGCCTAAGGCATAGATGTAGAGGTTTAGGTCATATGTCCTGCTGGCCCTGTCAAAAAGCACGAATATATGAATGAGATCAATGTAGAGAAACCAGAACCTAGCAGTAGAGCCATGATGACCCTGACGAGTCTGATCACAGAATTTACCATATCTTTCCAACAAATTACAAATTACAGCGGACTCCAATAATGTCAAAAGTGATTGGTGTGATGGATCTGTAGAAAATGAATTCAACAACACCATGCATTCATCTGGTATTCCACCTTCTACCAAAAATTGCTTAAAATGCAGAATATACAAGGCAAGTGCAAACAGGGGATGAATACTCTTGCGTCTGTTAAAATTTTTTTCCACCAATGAACCCTCGTACTGAATCATGAGCCAACACATCAGCCAAGCAAAGAACCTCAGTACAACCAGACAATTCAACAATATAACCTAATGCGCTGAAATAGGCCATGGAAATATGAAATCCAAAACAAACAAAGATATTGTAAAAGAAAGAGGATTCTTGTGCTTGGTTCTGGAGTGCAGGTTTTGCGATAACAAGGTCACATGTCACTATAGCATATGCCTCACTGCACTCACTTGCAACCTTTTAAAACCTGACCAAAGTTTCTTTAACTACATCCAATCTTGTTGGTGGCAGTTAAATATTTTCCATACACCCAATCTACTGCAAAGGGAATGTGTCCTCTGTGACCAAGATATTCCAGCCTGCCAAATAGGGGTGCTGGACATCAGGTGGCAGCACATTAACCAGATAATATTCATTTTCTTTGGTATCTCCAGGCTGGACTGTCGATCTTGTGAATATTTTTCAAATTCGAACCTCGACAGTGATGGCTTTCTTTTATATGGCATGATTTGTCGCTGAGGCGCATCAAATATTTGTCGTCTTTTCACAGGGTACTTGGTCAGTAGCTGCATCAGTATTCATGGTCCCTTCAGTCTCAGCACTTTGCATCACACCTGCAGCAGGCCTATTGTGGTAGCATATCACAATGGTGTCATGAAGAGTGTCTTTACCAGATAGGGTTTCTGTCAGCTCATCATAATTATCCCAAACAAGACGTGTGGAGAGACCAACTTGGGGTAAAAGCATATCAGGTAAAAGCTGCCCTTCTGCTGTGATTTTTGACGCTATATCCGTGTCAATTGATTTAGCTGTGTGATAACTTACAGCATAATCCTAGTGATTAGGAATTTCCACAACTCTGCGACTACCAGTGAGGCTTTTCATTCCGACTCCCAGACAAAGATGCTTGGAGGGTTATACTCATCCCCGGCTGGTACAGAAAATAACATCCTGGGATAGTGAAACTACCATTCGTTTTACTTATTCACTGGGCTTATCTTTATTCTGCAAGACACAGAGAAGTGTAGTAAAAACCAAATGAGGAAGGTCTGGAATATTCTAATTGCCCTTTCTTAAAATCCTCAAGTGACAAGGACACAGGCCATTCAGGTGCACACTTACAAATTTCAAGGATGGTAAAACGCAATGTAGAGGCTGTTTTTATAATGTTTTAAAGACAGAACAGGTGCACACACAAAGTCTATAAAACAAATCTCAGTAATATAGGTGAACTATCTATCAACTAAATTTGAAACGCTTTGAGGAGTAAATTTCACAGGAACCGTTTAATAATGACTTTTGTCATATCAGTCATATTGCTGGAATAGATCCCATATTCTTCAAAAAACTTTATTTATGTCTCTTCTTTATATTCTATTCATATTTAGTAAACTCTGGGCAAATTTTGATATCTTATTTAGCCAAAATACAGCTAGAACCCAAAACCGGCATTGCAAAAGGCTGACCTTGACCTTTTTACCCTTGGTGACCTCCAATAATCATTTAACTGGTGTTGTTTTATATGAAATAAATCTGCATAACAATAGCATCATTTTGGTATATAGTTGTTTATTCTAGACCCAGAAAGAAAGGATCCGCAGCCAATTTACTTTCCTCAACCCCATATTTTACCGAAAAATTAAAAGTTCGTTTTCGGGCAAAAGGAGTTAATAAAATGCACACCCACCCTTGCCCAACTTAAATATACCAATTTTTGGATGTCCCATGGTAGACCCTTTCCAAAAATGCCCACTAGAATTTTGGTCATCTTCGGTAAATAAATGGCTGCTACCTCTTGGACTAATACCATTATCTTAGCCGACTTGTCTTCTAGTTGGATGAGATGTAATCAGAAATTTCTTATTGAAATACGTTTAATGCCTAAATCTTACATTAAAGCTCTACTCTCTGACTTGTTTAATAACTTGTGACTCTCGAGTGAGCATATGTAAACAAAACATAAAGTCGGCGAAGATAATCGGACAGGAATATTCGTAGCTAAACTACTGTATACTTAATCCAGGTATGTATGCAGAGGCCATTCCATTTTGGTAACCAATACTAAATACAACATTTGGCGACTACAGTTGACACGGAACCCATACAGAAGAACACAACAGAAGAAGAGACAATTAGATGTAGCACCCCATGAAGCAGCAGGAGGTAAGCAGTAAACAAGAAGAACGCCACAACATATTTCTATATTCAAGCACAATGTCAAGAAAGAAGCAATCATCCTACATGCATATTTTTTTAGATTACAACCAAGTAAGGTACGATTGAAATTTGTTACCAGTAGGCATTAGGTGGTAAAATTTCATAATAAGGCAATGATAGTTTACAAGGAAAAAAAGTGTAAAATAATATCCAGTAAAGAGAAACTCGCTCTGATAAAAGTTACAGTTTTAACGATTTTTTTTTCCCAAAATATTATTTTCTTTTCTGTAAGGACTGCAAGTTCAAAATTTTTTTATATCCATGCTTTCTGTGAGTGAAAATAAAATGAAAAATATCATATATGGATTCTCGAATTCCCTGAAATATTTCCAATACATTTATTCTCAAGATAATAACTTCCTTTAAAGTATCATTCTCTCTCTCTCTCTCTCTCTCTCTCTCTCTCTCTCTCTCTCTCCTCTCTCTCTCTCTCTCTCTCTCTCTCTCTCTCTCTCTCTCTCTCTCTCTCTCTAAAGAAGATCCAAGAGAGGTTTTAATTATTTCAAATATATAAGTACGTTTTCTGGTGTTTTTTCTCTCTTCTTTTCCATTTAGCTTTCTTCTTATCATACTTCTTTACTAGAAGCGCATACCCTTCCATTTTTTTTTTACCTTAGACATGTAGATAAGTAGATAGAAGTATAGAAAAGAAGAAAGTCAGTAGGAATAAAGATATAATCAATGAAGCAAAGTCAAAATTTTAATATTAAAAAATCAGGTTCAAAATTTACATTTATTTCTCCTTTAGATTACCTGGAAATGGTCTATGAGAATACAGTGAGGATTTTCTGTATTCAAATTAATATTTAAGAGTCCTCGTCCGATGTAAAATTGTAAATCGTTATTTCTACGACTAAGAAAATCATTGAAACTTTTCCCAATGTTCAACTTTTTCATTGAAAACAAATTATTCATCGTTAGTTCAAGGTCTTTCAATTAACGTTTTAGAATTGTCGAAGATGTCGACATCTAAGTATAAGTTTTATTTAATGAAATATGTATGCTTGGCAACATATTAAATGACACTTCTCCGATATATTTATCTTCATGAAAATATAAAAATATTAACTTAAAGGGAAATTTGTTTTTGATATATAGCCCATATGAGAATATCAAAAGAAGTACACAGGAAACAATTGATGATCGTGATATTTTTTTTTCTTTTTTTTCTTTATAACGTTAGAGCTAACTAACTTCACGTCGTTCTTTTCTTGAGAAAGCTTTCATGCTTTTCCCAGCGATTTCCTGTGATGGAAATATATTAAACGTTGATCAGATATAGAGCAATACTCACGTTAGCATGGGTCGTGATTCTCATACTTTTCCCAGACGATTATAAACTTGTTTCATTTTTATGTCTCTCCCTCTCTTACTTATAACGTCAAACCAAAATTATTATTATTATTATTATTATTATTATTATTATTATTATTATTATTATTATTATTATTATTATTATTATTATTATTATTATTATTATTATTATTATTATTATTATTATTACTAAAACTACCAAGTGCAATTCTAAAGACAACCTTCACATCACCAGGGATGTTACGCAACCTCCTGAATTAGAGAGAACCTTTCTCGTTCTTTGTCGTTATTGAACTGAAATAATTGATCAATAGCTATAAATGCCGTTTTACATTTACTTCCTGAATGGGTATTTTATATTATCCAGATTTTAAATCGATAGTTGTAAAATATTTAGTATCCCATACCTTCACCAGTAATTTTTATATCGAAGGCAATGGGAATGCATTATCCCTACTGACTGCATTCAACTTCCAAGCAATCAACACATAATCTTATCGAGACATCCTTTTTCCTAAACAACTACAATTGGAAAAGCCCAGGGGGACTCGCTCTCCCCGATTATCACTTGTTCCATTAATTTACTAATTTCCCTTTCTCTCTCTCCTTGGAAATGAATGGGTAGCTTATAAGGACTTAACCTGATCGTCTCCGCCTGCAAAGATTCAATGCTAAAGGGAAATTGACCAATCCTCCTTGGTGGCTCGTCTCCATTGCAATTACATCGGAATATTCATTAACAATGATACTAACTACAGGTTAATATTTTGTCAGACATAGTTTTCGCGCTTGCATAATCAAGTTCTAAGTGCGTTTGTGTTTGCAGGCTGAAGCGGGTGGCTCCCGAGATCGCATTATTAGTAAATCCGCATAAATCTAATTCACACACAGAATCACTTACTAACATAACTCTATTAATTGACAAATTAATTATCGTCATATCAGCTTCGTTCTCTTTTATTTCTGACAAACCCTCTCAGACTACATGTGCCCATCTGTCATTGGGTTTAAATACGAACTTGATCTCCTCTGGGAAAGGCTGACACGGGGTCCCTAATATACTTATAAGTGTCACGGGAGGCTATACTTTTCCTCTTTCAGGTATAGCAGTAACCTTACTTAATCGTCTCTCCGATCCTGCACAACCACCCACTCTCTCATGATTTTCTGATGGTATAATATACCCTCCTGTTTTTACTGTTAATCTATCTTTTTCTCGCAAATGTATATTCGATTGCCCATAATGAAATCCAACCTCAGTATAACCTCGATTCCTGGAATTCTTAAGGTGGGTAAGACAAAAAAATCATGTGTGAAATTCACAGATCTCACCTCAAAGTTGACGATTGTTGTATGCCGTGTGTGTAGTTTATTTCCTCCAAGTATGTCGAGGATGATGGATGCTGCTGACTGTACTGGATTTGAGCAGACTTCTTTTCCAATAAGCGAAACGCTGGCTCCTGTGTCAATCAGCGCTTGAATGGACTTATCTGGTAGGTCAAACCTGATTGCTAATATTCCTAGCCGCTCCTTAGGATATGTGGAGCACGTGTCAACGACCTTCGTTTCAATACAGCTGCCCACTGCTCCTGTCCCTATTGCTGCGGAAGTCAGGTCGTGGGTACCAAGGGAGTCCATCATAGTCACTCTCACCGCTGACTCGGCGGCTGGTTCTGAGGTCATGGGTGGACATCAATCTTTCTTGTCTCCCCATTCCTCTGTTTACTTTTCCTCGGATGTTGGGCGGTGGGGGGGGGGGGGGGGGGGGTTGTGTGCTTGTGACACAGCCCGCCTGCCTTCGGTATTTTTTTGCTGGGCACCCTTGAGATAGATGACCATAGGCCTGACAAATGTAACAGCAGGGGGAACCTTGGGTGGGGTACTCCACTCGTTGCTGCCCCTCTCCCCCAAACTGCCAACATCTGAAGACTCATCTCACCTGCTGACTATGTTCTCCCCTCTCCCGCTTTGGGGGTTGGGGAGTACCTCTCATGGCTGCCACCTTCTCAGAATCGGGGCAGTTATTCTCATTAATTCTTTCTTCTGGCAAGCTCTCTTGAATGATATGTATCGCCATCACTATGTCTGCTAATGAGCGATTGTCAACGAATAATAACCACATAAATATGGGTTTACTAATCTGCAGATACGTTTATCACCTACTGGGAGACTGGCACTCCATGTAGGAACCGAATCGTGGTCTAGAAAAAGGCAAGTGGCAAAACTAAGAACGGATTCACCTTTCCAAATTTTGGGTTTTCAATTTTCTTTTACATCCCCTTTTCTCGAATCAGGTAAGGCGTATATCTCAATTAAACGTCGTTTTATTTCAGTATAACTTCTTAACATGTCTTATGGCTAATAGATTATCTCCATTGTCGTAACACCTTTCAGCAGCCTAATTACTTGAATTGCTCTTTCTCTTTCTGACCACCCTTATGTGACTACTTCCCTCGAGTTCTGGCAATTTTCGAACTACGTTTTGCTTATCTTCACTCTGCTGTGTATGTGTACTTCCACTTGTGGGCGTAAGAACTTGGTTTCTGTAGTTACACGCTGCTCCTCTTCTTCTTGAACTAAGAATGATATAATAAATTATAACCGGGTGTCGCCGGTCACTTGCTTTTGACATTACCCATAGTCATAAAACAAA
The DNA here is from genome assembly GCF_036898095.1 of Palaemon carinicauda. Classification (NCBI taxonomy): domain Eukaryota; kingdom Metazoa; phylum Arthropoda; class Malacostraca; order Decapoda; family Palaemonidae; genus Palaemon; species Palaemon carinicauda. Next base: position 71,175,005 of record NC_090738.1, read on the forward strand.
AAAATTCTGGGTAACGTACCTACAACTATAACGTTAAATAATAAAAAAGCATACACGCCAACCTTTGATAACAGCACTGGCAGCATTTTTGCTTGTTCCCCGGTCGTGCTTGCCAGCGCCTGTGATCAAAGGTTGGCGTGTATGCTATTTTATTACCTCCGCCAGGAGGTTATGTTTTCGGTTCGGTTTGTTTGTTTGTTTGTTTGTTTGTTTGTTTGTTTGTTTCTCTGTTTGTCTGTCTGTCTGTGGACAACGTAGAGGCCACATTTCTACACGGAATCACTTCAAACTTGGCCAAGTAGTTCCCCAATGTGTATGGAAGAACTGATTAAATTTTGGTCAAGGTCACCCCAAGGTCAAGGTCACAGGGGTCACTGGTGTCACTATGACATAAGTGGCCATATCAAGAGACAGAAATAAAGCACTGACTTTTGCATAAGCCAACAGGGAAGTCCTAGTCCAGGCGCAACCCATGGGTGATGTTCAAATTTATAAAGGTCAAAGGTCAAGGTCATATTGGTGCATTATATCAATGTCATATTAAGTATCAGTGGCAAATGAACAAAGATCACTTGAAGGTCAAAAGTCAAGCAGGTCACTTGAAGGTCAAGGTCACGTGAAGGTCAAGGTCACGTGAAGGTCAAGGTCACCTGAAGGTCAAGGTCACGTGCGGAGGTATGTCCTCTACGAGGACCATGTCCGCGTTCAGGACTTGCTCACTTGTTATTTAATGTTATAGTTGTAGGTACGTTACCCAGAATTTTTTTGTTTTATGACTATGGGTAATGTCAAAAGCAAGCGACCGGCGACACCCGGTTATAATTTTTATATCAATTCTTTAAACCGCTCAATCGGGTAAACATTTTGTTGTCAAGTTATGTTCGGATATAGACAGACGTTTCCCCGGTCAAAAGTTCCAACCGATTTATCGGCTTTTGGGTAAAATATCATTCTTTTTTTACGCAAGCGTATTGATTAACTAGTTTATAGTCATATCTTCAAAATGTGAGGTCAAACATGTCTATAACTTATTATTCAGAAGCTGAGAAATAAACGTTGAAAATTCGCTTAAAGATGTCAGTTTGATGCCTTTTGAAACTTAAGTACGTGACTACAGCCTTCGTGATTACCGCAAAACATTCCCACATAGCATAATACACAATTTAAAACATAATCTACAAAACCTGAGGTCGAACAGTTATCTAGCTCATTTAGAAGCTAAGATTATAGAGTTGAAACTTTGCTAAAAAGCGTCTATCCATGACTCTATATCGAACACCTGAAAGTTGACGTCATTTTTGCTATTTGTTTGCATATTTCTGACGTCATATTTCACGAACCTTATAACATAGGGACTTGAAACTTTTTGGATCGTAGTTAAATTGAATAGAACGAAATCCTAGAGTTTCAAGCTTATACTATGTCCGGAAAGCACTTTTCTGAAAACCCTGTATTTCTGGTTTACGTAATCGTATATAACAGCACTGGCAGCATTTTTGCTTGTTCCCCGGTCGCGCTTGCCAGCGCAGTGATATATATATATATATATATATACATATACATTTATATATATATATATATATATATGTGTGTGTGTGTGTGTGTGTGTGTAATTAAAATAATTACTAATGAATACAGTTCATGTTTCAGTCAGGAGTCGTTGAAAATATTTTCAGAGATTTTACTAGAATTTTATTCAGGACTACATCGATGACAATAATTGTTGAATTTTTGGAAAATTGATTGTCTCCTGTCTGATAACCTGAAATCCTTTAACCTGAACTAGTATAAGAAGAAGAAGAAAAAGAAGAAGAAGAAGAAGAAGAAGAAGAAGAAGAAGAAGAAGAAGAAGAAGAAGAAGAAGAAAAAGAAGAAGACGACGAGGAAAAGCCAGTGTTTTCCAAGATAAGACAGAGTCTAATTTGGTGATAAGGATGATGATGGAAAGATGCTATTCACTTATGATAAGATCAAAGACGATCGGTTCCTCGCTCGGATATATCTCGAAATGATGATTTGATGGAGATGATATTACTTTTGTAATGCCTTTTGGGTATACGATGTGGGAAGGGATTGCCCTTACACACTCGCATCCCCCTGGAAGGGATAGATTACTCACAAATCAATTAGGAAACTTACCAGGATGAAAATTAACATTTACTAGTTTTTCATATTGCTTTGAGAGGATTACTTTTATTTTTTTATTTTTTTCCGTACACATATACCTTAATAATTATAATTTATAAAATATTCAGTTCGCACATAGGATTTTATCTATAGTGATTCAATATTTGTGGACACAAATGAAGACTACAGTGTATGTGGAATTGAAATCTATGCTTGGAATGAAAGACATAATGGAAAGTGCATTGTTATAGTCCGTACTACCAATGAGCATTAAACACTTTAGTTTTAAGTTCTTAATGCATATGTATGTCCGTGCAATTATACAAAGACTCTATAGCGTTTTCAACGAATCCAGAAGACTCAATTCACTGGCAGTTATTTCATCAGATATCCCATACGCTTTTAGAGGGATAAAATCACTATGGATATATATATATATATATATATATATATATATGCAGAAGAACCACAGGGAAAATGAAAATACGGAATACACACTTAAGTCCTGACTAGTTTCGTGATACTTCCTCAGAGGACTGATTTATTGAGAGAGGTTTCGTACAATTTATAGGGAAAGCAAAAGTACGAACATACATATAGAGATTTAGAAAACAATGACACTCCCTTACCCGCTACCTGGGCTTGACTCAGGTGTTGAGTAGGAGGAGTCCGCAAGCTCGTTAGACACCTGCTAAAAAGGGTCATTTCTAGTGGTGGGTATATTCTTGTTTTCTTCTTATTTTACTTGCAGTACAGTTATTTATATGTCAATGCGGTAGCCTTATCTATATAAATACATAAGGAAAACATACACAAACATACAAATATATATACATATACACATACATACATACACACACACACACACACACACACATATATATATATATATATATATACATATATACATACATACAGATACAAATACATATACATATACACAAATACATACACATACACATACATATATTTGTGTATATGTATATGTATTTGTATCTGTATGTATGTATATATATGTATATACGTACATGTATATATATATATATATATATGTATAGGTATATATATATATATATATATATGTGTGTGTGTGTGTGTGTATGTATGTATATGTATATGTATATATATATATATATATATATATTTGTATGTTTGTGTATGTTTTGATTTTGTATTTATATAGAAAAGGCTACCGCATTGACATATAAATAAATGTACTGAAAGTAAAATAAGAAGAAAACAAGAATATACACACCACTAGAAATGACCCTTTTTAGCAGGTGTCTAACGAGCTTGCAGACTCCTCCTACTCAACACTTGAGTCAAGCCCAGGTAGCGGGTAAGGGAGTGTCATTGTTCTCTAAATCTCTATATGTATGTTCGTACTTTTGCTTTCCCTATAAATTGTAAGAAACCTCTCTCAATAAATCAGTCCTCTGAGGAAGTATCACGAAACTAGTCAGGACTTGAGTGTATATTCCGTATTTTCATTTTCCCTGTGGTTCTTCTGCATTTGAGCATCACGTTTTCCTGTGATTTTTACGCATATATATATATATATATATATATATATGATCATTTTTTCATTGACACTGTTACTGATGAGAGAGAGAGAGAGAGAGAGAGAGAGAGAGAGAGAGAGATATGTGGATAAGTGTATATTTGATTGTTAGGGAGAGTTTGAAAAAATATACAAATTCAGACCGACACACAAACAGAGAAAGCAAGTGCGTACACGTGTACCTCCTATCCACTAAACGGCAGTCAGAACAGGGTTTCGTATGCATGGCTGAATGCTGCCAGTTTCAAAGAACCCTTCCTTTTAAGGATTTACTCAGAGCTCCAACTTCCCTCGGGATCAAAGGGAAACTTTAGTTAATGCCTCCGATGGGGAAAATGTCTGACATTGGTAGCCACGATTCACGAAGCTATGGATTTTATTTGATTCTTTTGGATTCGAAAAACATGATGAATATCATATTTCTGAAGTATATAAAAAAGTTTAGTTCTCAGATCATTACAAGTGCTAAATACTTTTCATTCATTTGATTTATTTATGGTCTTTTTATCCTTATTCTAATTGTATTTTTCACTTAATTTTCATGAATAATAATAATAATGATAATAATAATGATAATGATAATAGCTGATGTTGATGATGATAAGAGAACCTTGTTGACAAAATTGGTTAAAAGTATCATATAAGGGTAACTTGAATTTTCAATCAATAATAAAAGGAAACTACACTAACAATCTTTAAAAAAAAAAAAATATTTTTCCAACTATGCCAAAGAATATTATTGCCCATTTAATCAATCTAGTAAAAAAAGAATAACAAGTATCTCTAGAGGTTGGAATGAATAGATTATAATATAATTAATATTGGTCTCGTGGCCCCACTGCAACTTAACTTACCCTAACGGAAGAACGCAAAACCATTTAGCTCTGTTTTGTAAATTATCCGTATTGTAATTAGTCATTTGTGACTGCTTAACACATGTTGCTTCTGGGAATGGCGGGAAACACCCCATATTATTATTATTATTATTATTATTATTATTATTATTATTATTATTATTATTATTATTATTATTATTATTATTATTATTATTATTATTATTATTATTATTATTATTATTATTAGTTAAAATACAACCCTAGTTGAAAAAGAGGGATTATATAAGCTCCTGGGCGCTAAAAGGAAAAAAAGGAACCAAGTAAGGAAAGAGAATAGGTAAACCACGACAGAATCTATGAACATTTAAAATAATATATTCTTAGACCAAAAACAAAATTAAATAAACTTTTCATACATAGACTATAAAAACATAAAGGAAAACAAGAGGTCGATAAAAAAAGATAAATAATGTACTGAAGAG
>NC_090738.1:71185010-71190010 GCF_036898095.1 Palaemon carinicauda
TATAGGGATCCTGCTCTACACTCTTCATCCAAACTAAGTTTGATGATGAGAAGAGATACTTTGTTATACAGATTTTGACAAGTTTACTTTTAGTAATATTATCAATTATTTCTATATATTTTGCGTTCCTATACTCCTGGCAAACAGCACAGTTACCTGCTAAATACAGTGCTAATGGAAAAAAAGAAAATACAAGTAATAGAGAATTGTCAACTACAAGGTAAATTCTTCTGACGCAGCGACAATAATAATAATAATAATAATAATAATAATAATAATAATAATAATAATAATAATAATAATAATAATAATAATAATAATAATAATAATAATAATAATAATAATAACAGATCTTTGAACTACCGAAATAGATGAGAATCAACATCAAATCCTGGACTTATCAGCTCATTGTATTACTCATTTCTAAAGTTGTTTAAAGTCACCTCTTTCCTTCCCAATGTTATCCATACTTTAGAGAGTCTGTTGCCTAATGTCTCTAATGTCTGCTATTAAAGGCCTCCCCTTCACCGATATTCCCATAATCCACACCAGAATTGTTGTGCCTGGTCTCAAGCTTTGTTTTTTTTTTTCTATTTTTTTTAATTAGTAATCGTGTTTCCGATTAACATATTAAAAATGGTATTATAATGGTGACATAGATCTTCAACTATACCATGAAGTGATAATTGCTAATTTACTTTTTATTTCAAACATGAAATAAATATGCCTCCGGATAGCGGAACAGATGGTAAAACAGTTTCACCCAGGTCAACAAAATTTTAATATTAATAATTTCAGCCTCAATCATTTACGATACAGACAATTTAATTTTATAAAGCTCTGTATTTGGTATAATCAAGAATTTGTATTACGTCAAATTAAATTCAAATATCATTCATTTCCACATACCTTTGATTTAGAGATACTGCATTCTCACCTAATCTTTCATTCTCCTGAATGCTTAATATGAAATTATAATAACTATAATATACTTGTAAAAAATATATAGGATTGCTATCCTTCAACCCATTCATCTACCGTAACTCTTAACAAAGTCGAAATATCAACCTAGAAACTATCTTTATAAAGCAGTTGAGGAAGAAGAAAAAAACCTGTCAGTTGAATAAATCTGATTAGTCTATATGTGGATTCTGGTTAGTCCTCGAGGTGCCGGTGTTTGTGAAAATAACTGCCAACAAGATTGCTGTTCTTTCCTTTCCAGAGAAGCGAGAAGATATCTTTAGGGTTCTTGTGAGACTTCGGCTTTATGGTTTCGGGATTGGACTCTTTGGAGGCGATAAAGGATATGGAAGTTAATGGGACCTCATCAGTTGGAAAAATACATGGATATTTTTTTCTAGGATTGTTTTCTTTTTTTCTGGAGAAATAGTAGGTAAACTTTTATTGGCTTGTGGATTTATATATTTTTTCTTCGAAATTAGATGCTATGAAATCTGGAATATTTTAAAACTCCCATTGTAAAAAAAATAAATAAATAGAAAAAGTTTGTGTAGTAAAATTGATACACCAAAGCAATCTTGAAAATATGATAGACACTAAATATATGGTGATGTCTTACATACGTTTGATTCTTATCTTGAGGATTAAGGCTGTTCAGATGTTTTCTATTGGTCAATTGTCCTCCTTAAGCTTTCATTTCGATTTTTTAATAAATATTTCGATTTTTTGTATTTTGCTGATATTTATTATGCAATAACTGGTAAGGAAACTTTTCCTATCAATGAGTAGGTTAACACTGGATTCACAAATAACATGATAAATAGTTGTTCACTATAATATGAAAGCGGGTAATAAGTAAATATCTATATCTATCTATATATTTATCTATCTATCTATCTATATATCTATATATTATATATATATATATATATATATATATCTATTTACGTATATATATATATATATATATACACACACACACACACACACATATATATATATATATATATATATGTAAATATCACCCACGAATGACATTTAATTCTGAATTCTATCTTGGGAATATATATCCACTTGGAATTCATTTTATGGTAACAGCTTCTGGCCGGGTGGGGATTCGAACCACCACCTGTACGGCTGAAAACCTTGCTGGCAGGGACCCTATCGACTGAGCTATCAAGAGAGACTAAAAAGTGTATGACAAGTCCCCCTTCATATTCCTGTCGAATTCAGGAACCTGTTCATAGACTAGAAATAAACCCATCTCCACCATGATAGCTGAATCGTGAGTTTGCAACACGTGGTTATTTTAATGAACATATATCACAAGCACACGTGATTTTAATTAATGTAAATATCAACCACCAATGGCATTTAATAGCGAATTCTATCTTGGGAATATATATCCACTTGGAATTCTTTTTAAGGTAACAGCTTCTGGCCGGGTGGGGATTCGAACCACCACCTGTACTGCTACAACCATGCTGGCAGGGACCCTACCGACTGAGCTATCAAGAGAGACTAAAAAGTTTATGACAAGTCCCCTTACATATTCCTGTCGAATTCAGGAATCTGTTTATAGATGGGTTTATTTCAAGCCTATGAACAGATTCCTGAATTCGACAGGAATATGTAGGGGGACTTGTCATAAACTTTTTAGTCTCTCTTGATAGCTCAGTCGGTAGGGTCCCTGCCAGCATGGTTTCCAGCCGTACAGGTGGTGGTTCGAATCCCCTACCGGCCAGAAGCTATTACCATAAAATGAATTCCAAGTGGATATATATTCCCAAGATAAAATTCGGTATTAAATGCCATTCGTGGGTGATATTTACATTAATTGAAATCACATGTGCTTGTGATATATATATATATATATATATATATATAGTGTGTGTGTGTGTGTGTGTGTGTTAGCGTATGTTTGTATGTAGTGCCATTACGTAACAACAAAAAATGAAAATGGCTGCATTTCTTGTTTTCCATGTATAAAAAAAAATTCCATTTGTCTTTGAAATGTTCAGATTTTTAATAAATTTTATTTTTAAAAAAAAATTCTCTCATTTATATATTTTTTTAAATGTATAGATATAATTTAATCATTCTTATATCTGAACAAAGCTAATTCCTAATTTTTTTAGTCTTTACTAACAATCGAATTTCAACTCGAATGATTTTTTTTCTTTTCAAATCACGTCAATATTTGTTGGATGATTAGCTTGTTTTTTCTTCAGTTACTGATTATATTTCCTTTGGGTATATAATAAATGTAACACATTCATATATCTAATTCAGGAGAAAGTGATTGAATAACAGGAGATAGATATTTGGGAACGTATTCAACGTATTGTAACCCTCTTATTCCCCCTTCATTTGAATTGGCTACAAGTGTTTGTTATGGTCAAGAGGAAAGCGCACAGCTCAAACTCAATGTGAAACTAAGAGAACTCCACGAGAGCTCTTTTCCGAAAAAACCTTTTATAATAAATAAGATATTGGCGTACAACGAGATCATAATCTATAAGATAAATGTCCTGGGGCAAGGGTCTGTTTGTTCAGGTAGTCGACGGTTAGTAAAAACTCACTGTTAACGTTAGTCAACCTATTAATATCTAGGACTTAAAATTAAGAATACCCCATAGAAAACAACCTGGTAGGTATTTTTTAGAAGCTCTCTGTGCATTGTTTCTATATGATTTTCTTTTTTGCTGAATCAATTTCTGTTGGTTACCAGCTGTTAAGGTTGATGTTTGGTCATGAATATGATAGATTGCCATATATTCATATTAATCTCAAGAACTGAAAATGGCTCTGATTAAACTTCTAACTGATTTATAAAGGTGTAAAAGACCCTATAAACATCATATATATATATATATATATATATATATATATACATATATATATATATATATATATATATATTACCATACCTACAATCATAAGACATTTTCTTTCCTTACATAACTTGCATATATCAACAATTGCGTAAAATCAGAAAGTGTCTCCCTGTCTTTGTGGTTATAATTGAGACAGTAATACTTGGGTAGTAATACTGGACAATTCTCCATAACCACAGAGTAAGTAATCAGAGTTCATAGATTAATTCACGAAAATGTCATGAGCGCCAACACCAGCTCTTCAACGTTTGCATGGAAACAGTTAAAATAGTAATTATTTCAGGATTTTATATTCAATAAACTATTATGGAACCAAATTACTGAGTTTCGTTTTACGATAATCTTGTAATTAAAAAAAATGAAAGGTTCTTTATTCATTCGTTATTTAAATCATCCCAATCAACTGACTAGCTATTTTCACTAGGTCTGTTTGATTTGTATTAAAAAATAAAATTGTTCCACGTAAAAATTTAAATGATGAGCTATATTCCTCAGTTTTAAAGAACTGAGCATTCATAACTATGATGATTATCATCGTAATACTACAACAAAATTCTTTTGAAGTTAATAATGTTCCTATGATTATGAGGTTTAATTGATAATTACATTTGCGTAATCATATTTTCAATAACCTTTTTTCATTCTGTCCTTAGCCTTTGAAAAGAGAGTTTGTATGGGGATGGGTAAGGAAACTTTAGACCAAGGCAACACACACACACACACACACACATATATATATATATATATATATACACACACACACACACGCACGCACACACACACACACACACATATATATATATATATATATATATACATTTAATCAGAAAGATCAGATGAAATTGCAAGGAAAGGGGTAGGCATAATTACGACACCAAAAGCAGGAAAGGCATTAACCGAGTGGAGGGCTGTAAATAGTAGTTTTTACAAGTAAAGTACAAATCAAGGTAGTGTCATAAATGTATTGCAGTTTGCGATGCACATACAAATGATTCCCCTGAAGAAATGAAAGATAAATGTTATGAAGAACTGAAGAGTGTAATAGATGAGATCCTAGAGAAAGATCTGAAAATTTTGATTGGTGACTTCAATACTAAAAGTTGGAAAGAATAATCAAGGGATAGATGCTGCAAATGAAATTGA
>NC_090738.1:71195010-71197651 GCF_036898095.1 Palaemon carinicauda
TTACGAAAACTGAATTACAAACTAGGGAGTAGATGATTACCTTCAGCAAACCTGTTAAGACGTTTTGCCAGAGGACGTTCAAAAACTTTAGATAATATGGGAGTTATGGAAATTTGGCGGTATTGACTTGAACTTGAGCTACCACAAACACATTTATATAGAGGAGTAACAATACCAATTCTTCAACAAGTGCTAAAAGTCCCTCTTCTTGCTAATATGCACAAAATATCAGATTTGCTTTGGAGCTAAGAAATCTGCAGTCTTTATGTAAAAACAAAGGAAATATACCATTAGGGTCTACACCTCCATAAGCATCAAGGTCCATCAACAGAGCTTTAATTTCACGAGATCGAGAAGCTAAACTAATTAGTTTAGCCTTAGGAAAACAAGATTGGGGAACTTCAAGTTTTCCATTACTCAATTTACTGTCAAAAACATCAACCAAAAGGTTTGCCATTTCCTTTGAACAGTGAGTGACTGAGCCATCTGGTTTAAGTAAACGAGGGATCGTTACATCTACACAAAAGAGTGCAGATTTAAAGGTACACCACCATTTTTGTTCCTGAGTTGTACCAAAAAGGGTTACTCTTATGGTTAATGTGTATTCCTTTTCAGCTGAAGCATAAACTCTCTGAGCAAAAGCTTCAAGCTTCGTATAGTTATTCCAGGTCAAATCTGATCTGTTAACCTTCCAAAGATGATAGGCCTCCTGCTTCTCCAAATTAGCACGTCTACAATCATCATTGAACCACGGTTTATCCTTCATTCGGTACCTTAGCACACAAGAAGGGATACGCCTATCAATTAGGTTGACTAGATTCACATTCAAAGGGACAACAGGATCTACACTACTATATAATTGTGACCAATTCAAGCACAAAAGATCAAGCAAAATCCTATTAAAGTCTGCTTGGGATTTCATATAAATTTTACAAGAGTATGATATATCAGGGACAGGTTACCCAGTCTTCAATACTAATGAAAAAAGAGCATGATCTGATGTCCCGAATGGAGAACCCACCTTATTGGTTATAGCGCCAGTGGCGTAATTGTATACGAACTCCAAGCAATTAAAAGACATGTGAGTAGCTTCGCTTATGATTTGCCCACAGCGTGATTCAGAGGCAAAGACAATCGAAGATAGAATCATTAATGTCTGGATTTAGGTAGATCGAACACAAATAAAAGTTGTAAATCCTGTCAAAAACTTTTATTGCCTGAATCTCATGACATCCAAATTCATAGCAGGACTTATGAGAAGCAGGATACTCGGTTCTAATAAACACCGCCATTCCTCTAGGTATGAAATCATGTTTCAACATTATGAGCTCTTAAAACAAGTTATGAAGAGGTCATATGAGGGCCTCATATTAGAAACAAAAGTTTCTGAGCACGAAGGAATATCGTCCTACCTGGACGCAACTGTAAAATCTTGAATATTTTTTATGAAGACCACAAATATTGCAATACAATGGACAATATTGACAAAACCTAGGACGTACTTTTCCAAGATTTTGCACAATGTCTCACGACATCAAAAGAATTAATAGTACACACACACACACACACACACACACAGGAACACACACACACACATACACACACACATATATATATATATATATATATATAGATAGATAGATAGATAGATATGTGTGAGTGGTGTTGTGTGTATTTCTCATTATATTATCCTATACATATGTCTGAGTACATATTAGACTGCTTCATTAACTATATTTCCTTATTCATTAAAATATATACTTAGGGATTCATTAATGTAATAATCTTTAATAACGAAAGCTCTGAAAGTATATATGTATATATATATATATATATATATATATTTAAATATATATATTTGTATATATATATATATATATATACATATATATATATATATATATACGTGCATGGCTGTGTATAAGTAAATATGAAAGATCATTTGCTTATAGTAAGTCTTTTTTTTACCGATAGTAACATACAGGCAGCAGTCGTATATATATATATATATATATAGATATAGATATATATATATGTATATATATATATACATGTTTATATATATATATATATATATAATATATATATATATATATATATATGCGTATATATACATATATATATATATATATATTTATATATATATGTATATATATATATATATATAGTGTGTATATATATATATATATATATATACATATATATATACACATATACTTATATATATATATATATATACACATATACTTATATATATATATATATATATATATTTATATATATATATATATATATATATAAATATATATATATATATATATATATATATATGAAAAATTTTGCACATTTTGACGTGTTTTTCATATTCAAATAAGCCATACATATTTTTAATACATTAAAGTCAGGATTCTCTTATCAACATTGTGATCAGAGACCCAGGTGAAATCACACAAAGACAAGAGCTTGTGGTGGCCGGCCGGGAATCGAACCCTGGTCCGGCAAGCTTGTAAAGACAGTGACTACCACTTGGCCAAGTGTCAGTCTTTGTCTATACAAGCTGGCCGGACCAGGGTTTGATTCCCGGCAGGTCAAAAGCTCTCGTATTTGTGTGATTTTGCATGGGGCTCTGATCCCGAGGTCT
>NC_090738.1:71203151-71205651 GCF_036898095.1 Palaemon carinicauda
GTAGGGGTCAGCTCTCTCCCTCCCTCTCTCTCTCTCTCTCTCTCTCTCTCTCTCTCTCTCTCTCTCTCTCTCTCTCTCTCTCATTAATAGGATTTTTTCTTTAATCCTCTCATTCATTATCACTTTCATAGTTTCTGTCAGTCTCTTTCATTGTCTCTATCTGTTTTACTTACTCTCTCTCTCTCTCTCTCTCTCTCTCTCTCTCTCTCTCTCTCTCTCTCTCTCTCTCTCTCTCTCTCTCTCTGAGTGATGGTAGTAGGAAGGTTTTTTCCAACCAGACAGGTTTAACGTTGCCGCTAAGACCACCTCTGAGCATCCAATATAAGGCCAGACCTCAATTAGCCCTTGTAATTTATCATATATCCGTTCTGCTCTCTTTTCCAACACTTTTATCCAAGCTCTTAACTTTCAATTACATCTGGCTTAAAAAAAATATTTATTAAGATACAATGCCTACTTATAAGTAGCTTATACAAGTAAACTTTAAGAAACAGACAGCTGCTTCATGCGTCAGTACAGAGGCTTAGGAACCTCCATGAACAAATGTAGGAATTCTACTTTAGCCTTTGGAGATTACCAAGCAAAAAACGACGAGGGTGGCAGGCTGTAGCACAAGCACATCACCCTCCACCCAACATCCGAGTAAAAAGAAACTGAGGTAAGGTGAAACGAGGGATATCAATGACCCCCATATGACATGAGAAGCAGTCGAGAGGGCAGTTGTGCCCCAATTTGTACCAACGACCTCACCCCCGCACCACTAGGGTCAAGAGAAGGGGACAGCTGAACTACAAGTGAAGTCGCTGGCACGTGCTCTACATATCATATTGATCTCGCCGGAATTTTAGCAGTCAACACCAGATCCATTGTTTTGCTTCTTCAACAACGAATCTCATCGAACCCATTACAGTCAGCAGTATTCATCATTCTCGACATATGAATATATATATATATATATATATATATATATATATATATATATATATATATATATATATATATACATATATATATATATATATATATATATATATATATATATATATATATATATTGCATTTATATACTGTACATATATATATAAATATATATATATATATATATATATATATATATATATATATATATATATATATATATATATATATATATATATATATATATGTATATATATATATATATATATATATATATATAAATATATATATATATATATATATATATATATATATATATATATATATATATATATATATATACTATATATATGTATGTATACATATAGATAAATATATATATATATATATATATATATATATATATATATATATGTATATATATATATATATATATATATATATATATATATATTTATATACATATATATATATATATATATATATATATATATATATATATATATATATATATATATATATATATATATATATATATATATATATGTATATATATGTATATATAAAAATGTATAGTTTAATCATTCATAATTATAATATATATATATATATATATATATATATATATGTAGATGAATATATATATATATATATATATATATATATATATATATATATATATATATATATTTATATATATATATATATGTAGATGAATATATATATATATATATATATATATATATATATATATATATATATATATATATATATATATACATATATATATATATATATATATATAAATTAATATATATACACTATATATATATATATATATATATATATATATATATATATATATATATATATATATATATATATAAATTAATATATATACACTATATATATATATATATATATATATATATATATATATATATATATATATATATATATATATTATATATATATATATATATATATATATATATATATATATATATATATATATATATTTATATATATATATATATATATATATATATATATATATATATATATATATATACTGTACCAACCGTGTTTCACACAATTGTACATAATTCCTTTTGTATATATTGTGCTTGTATCTTCGCTCTTCCCTCGCACTAAAAACGAACATGAAAATTCCTGTCTGGTTTTTCCTCTGTAATATTATCTGTCTTGTGAACTTGTTATGTCCTGTTGCCTTGAGGTTTTGTATATAAGGAGAGTGTTCCACAATAATATAACTCAGTCGTTTCCATTCTGCCTATGAGTTCACACCCTTACTCGGAGCCGTCACATTGGTGACCCCGGAAGTCGAATCGCTCCCACTGCCTTCCACCTTCTGGTCGATGTCGCCCACCGACGATTGGTCAACGCAGACTCGTACTTGTCGACACCTCTTCAACCCGCCCCCTCTAACCTCGCTCTCCACATCAGCGCACCCACGGATGCCTACGCCCACCTCCTCACGTCGTACCCGGAAGTTTTCCGTCCAGAACTTCGCCAAACGCCCACGGTTCCTACCAAGCATGGTATTTATCACCATATCAAGA
>NC_090738.1:71210651-71218151 GCF_036898095.1 Palaemon carinicauda
CTTCACCAGAATTGGTCATGTGGACCAACACAGCTTCCTCCAGTGATGGAGATGTTTAACTCAGTTGTTTATTCACAATAAAACTTAAAAACCACTAAGATGTGTTCAGTAAACCATTTAAATACATCTGAAAACAACTCATACTCAAATGTGTGCTTAAGACAGTAGCACACCAATAAATGGTGGCAGCGATTAAACTCAAAGACAGCGATTAAACTCAAAGACAGCGGTTAAACTCTAAGACAGCGATTAAACTCTAAGAATTAGAGAAATATCTTCAAGACTTCAAAATAAATAGCTGTAAAACCAGAGATATATCTTCAAGACTTCAACATAAAAGCTGTAATACCTGATAAAGATCTTCAAGAACTCAAAACTATCTACAAGAATCTACAATTTTGACTAAGTCCAACGGAAATGCTAACACCAACATATGTTAGTATACAAATAGAATCTTCAATCAACATCCTAGGAAACCCAAGGACTGGCGTTCAACAATTGCAAAACATATCCAGGAAGAACTACATTCTACAAGAAACTAGAACGAGACATCGCTAACAAAACATCAAGAGAGAGAGAGAGAGAGAGAGAGACGACGAGTCGACTTCATATAAAGCTAAGTACAGAGATTTTGTATTCATTTCAGTTTGGGCAGTGAAGTGTAGTTATCACAAGTCGTTAGTCAATTATTACTGGGGTGAGTGAATTCCTAAACTTTGTTATAAGAAACTCCGAATTCTCATTTAGAATTTTTCTTTCTTTGTGCTAATTCCTTTTTCTTTCATAAACTCTTGGGGGGAAATGTATTGGGATTAGTAACATTGTTGGGGGAATTTTATTATACATATGCGTTTACGCAGTGGGCGTCTGTACTCATATAGATATTTTGATAGGATTGAAAGGGGTCAAAGATATAGAAAAAAAAAAAGAATACAGCAGTCATGGCTCCTCCTGTCAGCCCTACCCCTGGACCTAGTGGTGTAGGCCAGGCTAATCCTCCTCCAATTGTGACGCTTGTAAATGCCAGGTCAGCAATCCTTCCTTTTCAAGGCCGTGTCAACGGGGTTCTTGCCACAAAATGTGGAGTCATGGATTTCATCCGTTGATGCCCATTTAAATGCCAAATAAATCGTAGATCCTTTTGTACAATTACAAGAAGCTAAAAGTTTTATAGATTTTTCTAAGGGGGATGCGAGTGCGTATTTAAGAGGTGTTTCATTTCAGGAAGCAGTTACTTGGGATGATTTCAAAGTTAGTTTACGCGCGATCTATGGGGGTGAGGAAGCTTTGGATGTAGTGTTAACGTTACGAAATACACTTAATCAAGCCACTATGAATCGGCTTAATGTTGTTGAGAGAGCAGCTCTCATAGCTGATAGGCTTAACGAATATCAGGACATTTTAGGTAATTCCACTTGGGTTACTAACGATAATATCTCCGTGAAAGATTTTTTACGATTAATGTATTTAACTTGCATGACACTTATGTTGCCTGAAGCTTTAGTGCGGTGCTTTGATAAGAAGTTAATGCCTGCAAGTACGGAATTGGATGTCTATAAACAGATAAAGAAACACATGTCCAAGTGTCCAGATCTCGATCCCGTGTTAACTCAAGTTTTTGCTAAGAATGAAACAAAACCACAAACAGTGAACGTAATTAATAATCCAGTAGCGGGAGTGACGTGTTACAACTGCAAACGTCAAGGTCACATAAGCGCAGACTGTAGAACGAAATTTTGTTCAGTTCACAACACAGGATCACATTCTTATAGTCAATGTTACGCGCGTAAGACACAACAATATCCTAGAAATACACAGTCAATTCCACAGTCAGTTCCATATGGAAATAAAAAGAAAAATCCTCATTTTAACAATAAGAAGAAACAACAAAATGTCAATGCAGTTCAGAGTCCGAAACAAACAAACACTTCTTCAAATATCGCTGAGCCTGGGCCGTCAAACCAGACCTCGCAAAGTCAGCCTAATTTTCAGAATGTGCAGAGCAAAGCAAATACCACATAGTTAACTCTAGAGGGGAAGAGAGTGATGTTGGGTCAAGGTCATTTATGTCAACATCAATAGTATTGAATAATCAATTTAATGTTTTATCAGATAATTGTGAGACAATAGATTTTCCTATGAAACACACGGCCGAATTAAGTAAAACAGTGCATGCTCCCGTAGATTTGCAACGTATTCATACAATAATAAGCCAAAATGAGTTACGGCCAACCTTATATGCTGTAAATTTAGAACACAAATCCTTTACGTTATTTTTTGACTCTGGTAGTCCACGTAATATTATGGATTTGAAGACGCATCATTTGTTGTTTTCGAACTTTCCGATTGAAAAATCAGGAATTAGACTTTCAGGTATAGGAAATAATGAATTAAACGTCATAGGCATAACTCATATTCAGTTCAGAGTCGGTAATCGCACGTTTGCCGATACATTTGTTGTTGTGAAAAACATTAATATGTATCCAGCTGTAATTATAGGATACCCATCTATGGGAAATCAAAACATTATCTTAGCTCCTGCAAAGCACGGCGTGTATATCAAAGGGAAATTCTATAAGTCTTCTAATACTTTAAAGTCAGTTTTGGATAAAAAGGAGACGACAAATGTAACCGTAACGTACGTTGAAGAACCAATAACTTGTCTCACTAATAAAGAAATAATATACGCGACCCAGCAGAATTCTCGTTCACCCGTAATATCATCTTGCACGCAATATATCGAACCAAACATACCTTCGAATTTAATAGTGCAAATAAAGAAAACACTACCGGGATCTGAAATATTAATCCTTTCCGATACTTTGAAAACCAACGGATTGTCTGTCACACAAGCTATTTATACAGTAGGCTCACATCAGCAATGTAATATCGAAGTCTGTAATCATTTAAATAACACTTTAGTAATTCACAAAAATCAACATATCTTGGATGTAGAAGTTTATAAACATCGTATTCTTACCGTTGCTGAAATCAATCACTCTCAATCAGTTGCGGATGAATCCCTTTTACGATCTATTAAAAATAAAATCAGTAAGGACATTCAAGACGAAGAAATTCAGCAGAAAATTTTTGAACTTTTAAATAAATATACAGATGTCTTTTCCACTACGGATGGATCCTTAGGAAAAACAGATGTGATCGAGCATCAAATAAGGTTAAAAGACAAACAGAAAATTATATATGTACCCTCGTACAGACTCCCTATGAAATTCCAGAATGAAATAAATGATGAAGTAGGTAAAATGTTAGAGGAAGGAGTCATTAGAAAATCAAATAGCCCTTATAATTTTCCTTTAATAGTTGTACCGAAAAAAGATCGAACATGGCGTATCTGCGTCGACTTTCGTCGTCTAAACGAGGAAACGATCCCTGATCGATTCCCAGTGCCATGTACTGACGATATTTTGTCTTTGTTAGGTCAGAATAAATATTTTACCAGTTTGGACTTACTTAAAGGCTTTCACCAGATATCATTAGAAGAAGATAGTATCCCATACACAGCCTTCAGCACAGCCAGGGGACATTATGAATTTTTACGGATGCCTTTTGGTTTACGTTGTGCTCCTATAACATTTACAAGAATGATTAACATAGTGTTTGGAGACTTGTTAGGGGATATATTGCATGCCTATATGGATGATCTTGTAATCTTTTCCAACACCTTAGAGGAACATCTACGTAAGTTAGAACTAGTACTACAGAGATTAAGACAACATAACTTAAGGGTAAAGATTAGTAAGTGTGAATTTTTCAAAACAGAATTAATATATTTGGGTTTCATGGTGTCAAGCCAAGGTCTTAAAGTAGTCCATGATAAGGTGTCGGCTATACGTAATTTTCCCATACCTACTAATGTCAAGGGAATACAGCAATTTCTGGGTTGTAGTGGATATTACAGGCGTTTTATACGCAACTATTCAATAATAGCCGCTCCTTTAACTGATCTTACGAAGAAGGGCGTAGATTTCATATGGTCTGAGCAACATCAACAGGCGTTTAATACTTTGAAAGATGAACTGTGTAGTTCTCCTATCTTAAAATTTCCTGACTTCGGTAAGGAATTCTTCATTGCAACAGACGCCTCAGACTTAGGAGTAGGAGGGGTATTGCTTCAGCAATATGATAAACAGTTTTTCCCGATAGCTTTCTATTCTCGAAAATTGAGAACTTCCGAAAGTAAGTATGCAGTAATAGACAAGGAAGGACTAGCTATTGTTAATTCGCTAGTGCATTTTAAGTTCATAATTTACGGTTATCCCGTTAAGGTTCTTACTGACCATAAACCACTAACAGAGTTCTTTAAAGGCTTCAATCACAGCCCTAAACGAACTCGGTGGCATTTAATCATTCAAGATTTTGGCGCAAGAATCGGGTATTTACCTGGGAAAGCAAATATCATTGCGGATGCATTATCACGCAACCCCGTGTCATCTTGTACGGAGTCTTTAGCTGAATTAATAGATATATCAACATCCATGCCTATTGTAAAAACAATATCTGAACAAGAAGATTTAGGCTGGAGTGCTGAATTGTTACAGACTGAGCAAAGAAAAGATCAGAAAATAGAAACAATTATAAATGCTTTGAAAGGCAATCATAAAGAAAAAGAATATATAAAGTATAAGCAGCAGAATTATGTAATCAAAGATAATATTCTGTGTAGGACTGTGACAAGGAAAACCCGCAATACACCACATGTAACTAACGACCAGGTAGTAGTACCAAACTCACTTGTTTCCACTGTCCTGAATTGGTTGCATTCAAATCCATTACATGGACACCCTGGGTTCTCATTAATGTCACAGAAAGCCAAATCATTGTTTTATTGGCATACAATGCTTACAGATATAAAAAGACACATAGCTAATTGTCTCACATGTCAGGAAAACAAAGGGCATACGAAAACACCTGTCAGTTTAGGAGCTTATCCTGTTCCCAATCAACCCTTTGAAAGAATACATTTAGATTTGTTAACAGGATTTTACGAGTCAGACAGAGGAAATAAGCACCTCTTAGTAATTATAGATGCTTTAACTCGATATACAGAACTAATAGCGCTTAAAACTAAAACTGCGATTGAATGCGCTAGGAAGTTTTACGAGTGTTACATTTGTAAACATGGAATTCCACACATGATAATCTCAGACTCGGGTGGTGAATTTAATAATCACTTTCTTACCTCATTGTGTGAATTCCTCAACATAAAGAAGATCAATACCATGATATATCACCCAGAGTCGAATGGGCTAGTGGAAAGAGCAAATAGGAAGATATTAAATATATTAAGGGTAACACTAGGGGGATCAGACCCCAACTGGGATATTGCAATACCGGCGGCACTGAGTACTCTGAATCATTCATATCATATATCAATTAAAATGTCACCGCATGAAGCATTGTATGGTACCCCAGTTAGAACACCTTTCCATGTATTAACGCCTACAACTAATCTATAAA
Organism: Palaemon carinicauda; assembly: GCF_036898095.1. Classification (NCBI taxonomy): domain Eukaryota; kingdom Metazoa; phylum Arthropoda; class Malacostraca; order Decapoda; family Palaemonidae; genus Palaemon; species Palaemon carinicauda. Next base: position 71,216,130 of record NC_090738.1, read on the forward strand.
ATCCTTTAAAAGAATGTATAAATGCAAGTATAAGTCGATATGATATCCTTCGAAAGAATTTAGAAGAATCACAAATCATAATGAAAAGGAATCATGATAAAATAGCGAAACCAACTAAAACATATACCGTGGGTGATAACATCTATATTCAAATCAATGTCAGAAAAGGGCTCAACTATAAACTAACACCTAAGTTTGAAGGCCCATTTAACATTTTGGAAACATTAACGGCCAATAGGTTTAGAATTCAAAACGTAGCCCAACCCACGGATGAGAGAATAGTACCATTGTCTCACATAAGAAATTAAAAAGAAGTGAGGAAAAATTTTAATTTTTGTGACTAAAAGTTTTCTTTTTAATACAGGAGTAATTACATATATTTTTTCTCGTTACAGGTTTCCAAGATGAATTTTTTGTTGTTGGGAGTGATATTGTTCGCTCAGACATTTTTTTCGTATGGGATGAGTTCTAAGACTAAGAATATATATTTTAAATATGGAAATATAGTTGAAAGACAAGAAGACATTTTTATTACATCAACCAACGTAATTGTCGAAGTGCATATGCAAGCAATTTTTCTTCAAGAGAATGATGTCACTAGCTTAAGAACCGCTATTTCAAGGTTTTCTGCATCATTGGATGAGTTGCATAGGAGACATTTTCATTTGACTACTAAGAGTTTGCTTGGATCAACATTAAAAGTTGCAGAGATGCTATCTGATGACTTGAAAAATAAGACTGGAGAGACAGGATCTTTGGCTTATGACCTTTTGATGTGGACTGTAGGACACGAACAAAAAGAAAGACGGAATCCGTTCATTTATGCTGCATTAAGCATCTTTGGGTCTGTTGCAAGTTTAGGTTTAGGACTTTCCAATCGTCTTAAAATTAGTAATCAAAATAAGAAAATTGAGTTCTTGACTCATAAAGATGAATTGATTATGTCAGAACTAAGGGATCAGTTAGCTTCAATCAATAAAATTATGGATTTGTTAAATGAACATTCAGATAATATCGTTCAAATTATGGAAGTACAGGATTTGTTAGCAACATTAACGTATTATGATTCAAAGATAGATCACATACATAACAGAATTGCACATTTCATTGAGAAATCCAAGGATTATGTAGAAGCTATCACGTTAGCAACTAAAGGTGTATTGTCGCCCCATTTGTTGCCTATACGTTACTTAAAATTAGTTCTGGAGAACACTAGGGATAAACTAGGCTATGTTCCTTTGTTAGACGAACATAGGTTAGAATTTTATTACAGCCTAATTACAGTAAACGTAGATAATAACAAGATTAGGATTACAATTCCCTTTGATTCTTCTGATGCCTGACAATCTTACAGGATATCACCATTTCCGACTTTCATGACGAATCACTCAAATCCAGTAATATCCAGTTTGACAGGACACGTATTGATTTCCCCAGACAAGGAAACATATACGGTCATTAAAGACTTAAATCAATTAACTCACTGTTCAGACGCAATGGATAGAAAAATATATACAGCTGACTCATTTGAATTCCGTAAAAACTTGATGGATTCATGCGAGTTAGGTATAGTGCTAGACGGTGCTCTCTCCCATACAAGTGAAAATTGTCTGGATAGGCTTTATCCCTTTGACAATAAAGAATTCAATTGCAGACTAAATAATGGCTCGTGGATACGATACGACAAGGACGGCTTCAATGTATCATGCCCTGACGGATCCACATCCTTCAACAACATCTTCGTCGCAGCAGATGGCTGTATCGGGACTTCCCCGAATTCCATGGTGACTGGCCTACGGACAATCATCAGAGAACGAGCTTACTTCGCGAACTTCACGTGGACCTCTACAATGCCCGCACTTCCTCTCCCCTATAAAGGAAGTGTGGCAAAACGCTTAATGAAACTTACAGAAAAGGACCACCTGTCACCGACTTACAAAGAGATTCTTCACCCTATATTACTAGCTGGTTTTTGTGTAACGGTGTTAATTTTTATCGCCGTGAACATCCTTGTTTGGCGTA
>NC_090738.1:71225651-71233151 GCF_036898095.1 Palaemon carinicauda
GGATATCAGATCAAGCCCTTTTTTCATTAGTATTGAAGACTGGGCAGCCTGTCCCTGATGTAATCCCAAGGAGACTTTAATAGGATTTTGCTTGATCTTATGTGCTTGAATTGATCACAATTATATAGTAGTGTAGATCCTGTTGTCCCTTTGAATGTGAATCTAGTCAACATAATTGATAGGCGATCCCTTCTTGTGTGCTAAGGTACCAAGTGAAGGACAAACCGTGGTTCAATGATGATTGTAGACGTGCTTATTTGGAGAAGCAGGAGACCTATCATCTTTTGAAGGTTAACAGATCAGATTTGACCTTAAATAACTATACGGAGCTGGGAGCTTTTGCTCAGAGAGTTTATGCCTCAAATGAAAAGGGATAAAATTTAACCATAAAAGTAACCCTTTTTGGTACAACTCAGGAACAAAAATGGTGGTCTACCCTTAAATCTGCACTCTTTTGTGTAGATGTAACAGTCCCTCCTTTACTTAAACCAGATGGCTCAGTCACTCACTGTTCAAAGGAATTGGCAACCCTTTTGGATGATGTTTTTGACAGTAAACTGAGTAATGAAAAACTTGAACTTCCTCAATCTTGTTTTCATAAGGCTAAACTAATTAGTTTAGCTTCTCGATCTCGTGAAATTAAAGCTCTGTTGATTGACCTTGATGCTTATGGAGGTGTAGACCCTAATGGTATATTTCCATTGTTTTTATATAAAGACTGCAGATTTCTTAGCTCCAAAGTAAATATGATATTTTGTGCAAGTTAGCAAGAAGAGGGACTTTTAGCACTTGTTGAAGAATTAGTAATGTTACTCCTCTATATAAATGTGTTTGTGGTAGCTCAAGTTCAACTCAATACCGCCAAATTTTCCATAACTCCCATATTTTCTAATGTTTTTGAACGTCCTCTGGCAAAACGTCTGAACAGGTTTGCTGAAGGTTAATCATCTATTCCCTAGTTTACAATTTGGTTTTCGTAAAGGCCTTGGAGCATGTGATGCCCTTCTTACACTCTCCAATGATGTACAAAAATCCCTTGATTTTGATCAAGAAGTTCGTATGATTGGCTTTGATTTTAGTGTTGCCTTCGACCATGTTAATCATGAGGCCCTTGTTTTTTTTAAACTCAAACAGTTTGGAGTTGGTGGGTCGTTTCTTAGCATTATTATTGATTTTTTAAGTAAGATATCTCAAAGAGTTGTTGTTGATGGGCACCCTAGTGAGTGTAGGAATGTGATATCTGGTGTTCCACAGGGTAGTGTTTTTGGCCCATTACTTTTCATACTATATACACATGACATGTTGTTTGGTCTAGAAAACATGCTTGTTGCATATGCAGATGATGTTTCTCTAGTTTCATCAAGTCCATCCCCTGAATGTAGATCTGGGATTGCTGGATCCCTTACTAGAGATCTAGCTAAAAGTAGTGCATGGTGCAAATTATAGGGTATGAATTTTAATCCTAACAAAACTCATAGTATAATTGTAAGTAGGTCAAGGAAAGAGGCTCCTCATAATCCAAATCTCAATATTGATAAAGTTTCTATAACTTTGTATTACTCTTAAAATTTTAGTTGTTATTCTCGACTGCAAATTTACTTTTGAGAAACACATTAGGTCTGTGTCTTCTTCAATTGCACAAAAAATTGGCTTATTGAGAAAGTCTTCAAAATTTTTGGTGATCATTTCATTTTGAAAAAGTGTTTTAGTTCTTTCATTCTATCTTGCTTCGAGTGTTGTTCTCCTGTCTGGTCTTCAGCTGCTGATTCTCATCTTAATGTGTTTGACAGAAATTACGTTCTATCAAATTCCTTATTCCTGATCTAGGTATTAATCTTTGGCACCATCGTTCAATTACTTCATTATGCATGTTGCACAAGATTTTTCATAACTTTGACCATCCTTTATATCTAGATCTTCATGAACAATTCAATCCTGTTCGTAATACTAGGCAGGCAGTTAATTGTAATAGCCAGGCCTTCTCCATCATAAGGCTCAATACTACACAGTATTCTAGAAGTTTTATTCCGCTTTGACCAAGTTGATGAACGATCCTCCTAACCGGGTAGTTGAATCAGTAGAACTTCAAAAGTTCAAAGTTGCAGCAAATGTTTTTATGTGCAACAGGCTGACATAAGTATTTTATAGTTTATATATGATAATCAGTTTTAACGTTTTTACTGTTTTTATAATGATATATTGTTAATCGGTTCTCCTCATTTATTTATTATTTTTCCTCACTGGGCTATATTTTCCTATTGGAGCCCTTGGGCTTATGGCATCTGCGTTTCCAACTAGGGTTGTAGCTTGGATATGTATATATATATATATATATATATATATATATATATATATATATATATATATATATATATATATATATAATCGTGGCTTATTCGAGCTTTAACGTTTCTTCAGGTGTCATCAGATTCCACAGAATTGTTCTCAAGTTACTTCTTTTGAAGAGTTTCAAGCTTCCTCAAATTTCAATGATCATTTCTTGGGACATGTCATAAAAACACCTTCTCTCACAAACAGCTAAATAGAAAAAAAAAATACATATGATAAAATACAATGATGGTACCCGGGTTTAATCAACCAGTCGTCTTAGCAGAAAACCTTTATTATTATAAGTTAAAATAAAAGAAGCACTACCATTAATTACTTTCCCTTGTTGTAATTATGATAGGTGACTCCCTCGGCAATTTCAGTCTCTTCCTGAAGCTTAGGGTACTTCTGAAATAAAGAAAATTAGCAGGTTCCTCCCGGCCCTTAATGAGTTTACATTAATCATCCTCTATAGAGAGGATATACTTGATAATGAGTTGGGGAAATAATTGAGAGACTTTTGGAATTAACCTTTGGTTGGAGAGAAGTTTCGTAAATTAGATTGGAGACTACAAATGACGTTTGTTCTTAATCGTCTTGACTTTCAACTTTCCCTGACCGCTGATAATGTTATTTTTTTTTTTTGCATTATATATTTGTTTCTGCTATCTATGTATATCTTAATTTGTAAATTTTAATCTATTCTTTTTTACTCAGTAGTGTATCTACTAAATAATAGAAATAAAAGAAATAATTAATAAAAAAAAATTCATAGTCATGAAGCTTTAAAATCTGATTTTTTTTTTATGTTTGGATATCTGTCGTGTCTTATATTCATATAATTTCTCTATAAAGTAATTACACTCATTTGCATTTGATTTACCTCGATCTCTTCATGTAAAGACTATTTTTTGTATTTTCAATGTAATTGCTATTAGATGATAGCAATATTAAATTATACCCTCCCACTTACTAAACAGCTTCTTAGGTCCTCTGTCTTTTTTTGCAGATCTATGGAGACTAGCATATTTGACGTAAAGAGGATGTAATGAGAGCTATCATTATGATATATGCATGTCTAGTTACCCTTTCGAAAATCAGAGAAAAAAATGCCATTCCACATGGATTCATCCCAGAAATCATCTTCCTTGAGGTCATTTTAGCTATAACTAAATTCTATATTTCCGTTTCGTAAAATCTATTTCCATTCTTAATTCATTATATTTTAGGCGTCTAGATCATAAAAGTTGAAAAAAATAAAAATGAGGTTGAAGGAGTAACTAGCCCTTTAATAGAAATATTTTTCTAAGAAATGCAATATGAAAGAACCTGTCTAATTTTCATTCGCTTTAATACGACGTATTTTATAACTGGCTTCTGTTATGGAAGTGGGATTATTATTACCTTTCTAAGGATAATCAGTCCTTTATAATTGATGGGCAAAGGTCTCTTTTTATATATATGATATTATTATCACAGCAAATGTTTATTGTGTATAGTTCATTATCCAAATATATTTTGATATTTGTTATTGGAAAGTAAATACCTTAAATAAAAATGAGAGAACTAAAATGCATGAAATATTCTATACATTGTTAATCAAGAAGTTATATATATATATACTGTATATATATATATATATATATATATATATATATATATATATATATATATATATATATATATATATATATATGTATATATATATATATATATATATATATGTACATATATATATATATACATATATATTTATATATATATATATATATATATATATATATATATATATACATATATATATATATATATATATATATATATATATATATACATATATATATATATATATATATATATATATATATATATATATATATATATATATATATATATATATATATATATATATATATATATATATATATATATATATATATATATATATATGTAGTTATATATATGTATATACATATATATATATATATATATATATATATATATATATATATATATATATATATATTTAAATTTATATATATATATATATATATATATATATATATATATATATATATATATATATATATATTAAACATGTTCTGTGTATTAGTAAACACTACTGTTCTAGTAATGCTTCATCATCTTCATCTCCTCCTAGGCCTATTGACGCAAAGTGCCTCGGTTAGATTTCACCAGTCGTCTTTATCTTGAGGTTTTACTTGAATGCTTCTCCATTCATCATCTCCTAATTTGTGTTCATAGTCCTCAGTCATGTAGGCCTGGGTCTTCTAATTTGCCTTTTGGAACCCGACTGAACGTTTAGTGAAATTATCTCTCGTGGGGAGTGCGAAGAGCACGCCCAAACAATCTTCATCTTCCACTCATAATGATATTAAATGTATATGGCATTCTAGTAATCTCTAATAGTTGCATTTCTAATCCTGTCCTGCCATTTTACTCCCAATATCATCCAGAGGGTTTTTTTTTTCTCAAATCTGCTAATTCTATTGGAGATTGTTTCGTTGTCATACAATGACTTATGTCCACAGAGTAACACCGATCTCAATAGACTGATATGTAGTTATATTTTTATATCTAATTTCAGTCGATTTGATCCCCAAACTTTACTTAATCTAGTCATTGTGTGATTTACTTTTTTCAATCTTACACTAAATCCTAATACCAGAGACCCTCTTTTTGAGATCAGAGTTCCTAAATTTTTCAATGATTCTACCTCGTCAATACTTTCCACTACAAAGGATATTCCATACATACACTCCGTTCTCATCATCTCTGTTTTTTTTTTTTTTCTATTCATCTTTAATCTAACCTCGTGTGATATTTCATGCATTCTAGTCAGCAAGCATTACAACCCCTTTGGTGTTCTGCTAACAAGAAAAGCATCATCAGCATACTCTAGGTCAGCTAAATTCCCATCACTAATCCAATCTAATCCTTCTCTACCATCTGTGACTGTTCTACGCATTGCTAAATCCATGGGAAGGCTAAACAACATAGATGACACCACATTATCTTAAAATACTCCGCTGTTCACGGGAAATTCATTTTATAATACTCTATTAACATTAACTTTGCACATGCTATGCCCATGAACAGATATGATCAAATTCACATATTTAGGAGGAATTCCATAATAACGCACTCCACAAAATTGGTTGGTGTACACCATTAAAGGCTTTTTCATAGTCCACAAATGCCATCAAAAGTGGATATCTATCTTCTACGCATTACTGTATAGCAGGACTTAAAATAAAAAATAGTCAGGGCAACTTCTAATTTTTCTAAATCATTGTTGTTCATCTCAGTTTTCATCAACCTTTCTCTCCAGTCTCTTTAGAATAAGCGTACTATATATTTTTATAACAACTGAAGTAAGTGTTATCCCTCTCTTATTATTGTAATTAGTCAGGTCTCCTTTTTATGCCATTTTCAACAACACTCCTAACGCCCATTCATCAGGTTTTGCCTTTACATGCCATATTCTACAAAATAATCTTTAAGTATTTTGGGAGTCTCTTAATATTTGGCTTGTATCATCTCTTGAGTTATTCCATTGTATCCAGTGACTTTCCATCTCTTTTCCGTTTTTAGGATAGCTTCGACTTCAGACATACTGAATTCATGCATGGGTACATCACGGTCTTCATATGCTTCAGGTATATCAATAAAAAATTATTCCGTTCATATCTCCTATTCAAAACCACACTAAAGTGTTCTATCCAACGTTGTCTTTCTTCATCTTCTGTTTTATAATAGATTTATCTCTCTTTTTGATGGGTAAATGCCTTTTTTCTTTGCCACGGTCGATATTTCATTAATAGTTCTATGAACAATTCTTTTAAGATAGCCACTTCCAAAATTCATAGTTTTGTCAGCCTCATCTGCTTTACTGTCTAAATATTCTCTTGAGTCATTCCTGGCTTTTCCTTTGACCTCTTTATCAATAATGGAATACCTAGATAGCTCTACTCTATAATTTTCAATGTTTTTGTGTTGAAAAAGAGTACCTTGAGTGCAAGATTGTTTACTGAACAGAAACCTATAAAATGTGCTCCAATTTCATTTGCAACCTCGCCAAGACCTTCTACACCCATCATATTCTCTATCACTTGATTATTCTTTCCAACTTTAGTATTTAAGTCACCAATCAAAATTTTCAGATCTTTCTCTGAGATCTCATCTACTATACTCTCCAGTTCTTCATAGTATTCATCTTTCATTTCTTCGGGAGAATCATTTGTATGTGCATTGCAAACTGCAATACACTTATTGCACTGCCTTGATTTGTCCTTTACTATTAAAAACTACTATTTACAGCCCTCCACGTGGTTAATGCCTTTTCTGTTCTTGGTGTCATAATTATTCCAACCCATTTTCTTCCAACGTCATCTGATCTTTCTGATTTCATATATATATATATATATATATATATATATATATATATATATATATATATATATATATATATATATATATATATATATATATACACATTCATATATATATATATATATATATATATATATATATATATATATATATATATATATATATATATATATTGCCTCGGTCTAAAGTTTCCTTACAAAATCCCCATGAAATATCTCTTTTAAAAGGCTAAGGACAGAATAAAAAAGATTATTGAAAATAGGATTATGCAAATGTAATTATCATTAAAACCCCACAATCATAGGAACATTATTAACTTCAAAAGAATTTTGAGGTTGCATTTTTAGAATGCTAATCATGATAGTTATGAATGCTTAGTTCTTAAAAACTGAGGGATATAGCTCAATATCTAAATTTTTACGTGGAACATTTTTATATTTTGATACAAAGAAAACAGGCCTAGTAAAAATACCTAGCCAGTTGATTGGGACGATGTAAATAACGAATGAATAAAGAACCTTTAATTTTTTTTCTTATTTACAAGATTGTTGTAAAACGAGACTCAGTAACTTGGTTCCATAATAGCTTATTGAACACAAAATCCTGGAATAATTACTATTTTAACTGTTTCCATAAAAACGTTTAAGAGCTGGTGTTGACGCACATGACCTTTTCGTGACAACCTATGAACTCTGATTGTTGACTGCGTGGTTATGGAGAATTCTCCAGCATTACTACCCAAGTATTACTGTCCAAATT
>NC_090738.1:71245651-71250651 GCF_036898095.1 Palaemon carinicauda
TTTTAGATTTATTGATGAATGCTATTATCTGTCCATGTTTATATCAGCACACATGCTGAGTAAACATAGCTAATTTGGATACAATCTAAGATAATTGTCCACAAACAATGATGTTGATGTTATAATGTCATGAGTAATTACATTGCAATAAAGATTTCAGTTATTATTGTAATGATATTGACCTTTAAATCCCTACAACTCATTCTACAATTAATCTGTTTGTATGCAACTTAACCCTGCATAAAATATCTCATTAAACTTTGACCAGAAATATCGCACGTTTTTGATGTCATAGTTTTGTGCCTAACTCAGAAATTGTGGAAAAGCTGGCTGCTTAATATAGCCATTACAGTAGACCGTCGTCTTTCAGTTACGGCTGAGGTGGAGCTTTGAAGTTTTCGACGATAGGCTACACTTTATTTTCCATCATTTTTTTTTTTTTTTTTTTTTTTTTTTTTTTGTAACATGGAAAATGCTGTATAATGAGAAAATCCGTTTTTCACTGAACATTCCCATTGTTTCCTGCCACTTCGTTTTTATGTCTTTCATGCACAGTTCTCGTCCATAGAACTAGAAAACTGATATTTTTAACTAGACCATTGATTGAAATATGGAAAATAAATAAAATAGCCATAACAAATATTCCTTATCTAATAAACTACATATAAACATTCAATAATTGTCAAACCAAATGAAATGAAAACACCTGGAATACCATTTTCTTAAGTTTAAAAGATTTTCATTCAGAGGAAATAAGTTCCGGCCTTTACCAAACGCAGCTTCCTCCGTCGAGGGCTTAGTATTATACATAACGTCTCTCTCCAAAGCAATAATTGCAGGCGAGAAGTTTCTTCGTCAGGGAACGAACATGGTTAAAGAAGATGACATAAGTTTTGCGTCTCTGTTAGGATAATACTTCAGACAATACTTCAAAAGGGAATTTTATTAAGTTTCTTTCGATGTTGTTTCATCACCTTCGCAAACTAAGGAGGAGGTTATGTTTTCGTCCCGGTTTGTGTTTGTATATGTGTGTGTGTGTGTTTGTATGTGAAAAGCTTCCTGGCCTGAATTTTAATCATATAGTAGTGCAACTTGAACGAATTAACTGTTATGTAACAGTTTGAAACGATTATATTCTGGAAGATCAATGTCAAAAGTCAATGTCATGGTCAAGAAATATGTCCAACCCGTGTAATCAGCCATAAGTTTGGACATGATTTTCTCAGACTTCAAACTTGTTTTATATTTGAGTGTATGAAAATCCACTTCAATTAAAAAAATACTTCTGCCGTGGAAGTTTGCACTCTGTTAAAGGTCCATATATTTTTTTTTCTTTTTGTTTTAGTTTTCATCATTTGTCGTACGTATCTATTTTTATGTAAATGCAAGTGTCAAGATTATATGTGATGGAAATTCAAGCTAGGATTCTTATCTACAGATGATGATGATATTCGTAAAATGTAACTGATTAAAAAAGATATGAAATAATTTATTGCATGAATTTTGACCTGTGTCCTTGTTTCATTACTCATTTTTCTCCGCTATGTATTATTATTATTATTATTATTATTATTATTATTATTATTATTATTATTATTATTATTATTATTATTATTATTACTAGCCAAGCTACAACCCTAGTTGGAAAAGCAAGATGCTATAAGCTCAAGGGCTCCAGTAGGGAAAAATAGCCCAGTAAGGAAAAGAAAGAAGGAAATAAATAAATGATGAGAATAAATTAAAAATAAATCATTCTAAAAACAGTAACAACGTCAAAATAGATATGTCATATATAAAATATTAACAACGTCAAAAACAGATATGTCATATATAAACTATGAAAAGACTCATGTCAGCCTGTTCAACATAAAAACAGTTGCTCCAACTTTGAACTTTTGAAGTTCTAATGATTCAACTACCTGATTAGGAAGATCATTCCACAACTTGGTAACAGCTGGAATAAAACGCCTAGAATTATGTGTAGTATTGAGCCTAATGATGGAGAAGGTCAGGCTATTAGAATTAACTGACTGCTTAGTATTACGAACAGGATAGAATGGTCCAGGGAGATCTTAATGTAAAGGATGGTCACAGTTATGAAAAATCTTATGCAACATGCATAATGAACTAATTGAACGACGGTGCCAAAGACTAATATCTAGATCAGAAATAAGAAATTTAATAGACCGTAAGTTTGTGTCCAACAAATTAAGAGGACCAGACAGGAGAATAATACTCAAAACACGGTAGATTGAAAGAATTAAAACACTTCTTCAGAATAGATTGATCACCGAAAATCTTAAAAGACTTTCTCAATAAGCCAATTTTCTGTGCAATTGAAGAAGACAGAGACCTAATACGTTTCTCAAAAGTATATTTTCTGTTGAGAATCAAACCTAAAATTTTAAAAATGTCTTACAAATTCAAAGAAACATTATCAATACTGAGGTCTGGATGCTGAGGAGCCCCCGTCCTTGACCTTCTTACACTCATACTTTGAGTTTTGTTAGAATTCAACTTCATACCCCATAATTTGCACCATGCACTAATTTTAGCTAAATCTCTATCAATGGATTCACCAACCCCAGATCTACATTCAGGGGACGGAATTGATGCGAAGAGAATAGCATCATCTGCATATGCCACAAGCTTGTTTTCTAGGCCAAACCACATGTCATGTGTATATAGTATGAAAAGTAATGGGCTAAGAACACTACCCTGTGGAACACCGGATATCACATTCCTATACTTACTATGGTTCCCATCAACAACAACTCCTTGAGATCTATTACTTAAAAAATCAATAATAATGGTAAGAAACGACCCACCCACTCCCAACTGTTTGAATTTCAAAACAAGGGCCTCATGATTAACACGGTCAAAGGCAGCACTAAAATCAAGGCCAATCATACGAACTTCCTGACCACAATCAAAGGATTTCTGTAGAGCACTGGAGATTGTAAGAAGGGCATCACATGCTCCAAGGCCTTTACGAAAACCAAATTGTAAACTAGGGGATAGATGATTACCTTCAGAAAACCGATTAAGACGTTTTACCAGAAGACGTTTAAAAACTTTAGATAGTATGGGAGTTATGGATATTGGGCGTTAATTAGTGGGACTTGAGCTACCACAAACACATTTACATAGAGGAGTAACATTATCAATTCTCCAACAAGTGCTAAAAGCCCCTCTTCTTGCTAACTTGTGCAAAATAACAGATAACTTTGGAGCTAGAAATTTGCTGTCTTTATATAAAAAAAAAGATACAATTTGGGTCTACACCTCCATAAGTATCAAGGTCCGTCAACAGGGCTTTAATTTCCAGGATCAAAAAGCTACACTAGTTAGTTTAGCCTCAGGAAAACAGGAATGAGGAAGTTGAAGTTTTTCATTACTCTGTTTGCTGTCAAAAACATCAGTGACTGAGCCATCTGGTTTAAGTAAAGGAGGAACTGTTGCATCAACGCCAAAGAATAGAGATTTAATGGTAGACCACCATTTATGTTCTTGAGTTGTACCAGAAAGGGTTTCTTTTAAGGTTAAATTGTATTGCTTTTCAGTTGAGGCATGAACTCTCTGAGCAAAAGTTTGAAGCTGAGTATAGTTATTCGAGGTCAAATCTGGCCTGTTACCTTTCCAAAGATGATTGGCCTCTTGCTTCTCCAAATAAGCACGTCTACACTTCTATTCACCTTGTAACAAGCCAAAGGTCTTCCCTCAAACAATAAATATGAGAAGGGAAAATTCTTAATGTTTTTTATTGTCATAGTTTGACCTTCAACTTGAAAATGGGAGACGTTAACTGACAGAGATAACAATCAGACAATCACCTCTCTGTCAATTATAGCTGAGTTGAGACTTTGAAGTCTTTCACTATGTGTTTTTTTTTTTTTTTTTCTTCATATAATTTTTTTTTATGGTATTCCCTGGGGCTCCAAACCATATGCTATTAAGTAATACTCTACATGAGTAATATAGTGTTGAAAAATAAATCATATCAGATTTTTCCTTAAAACGTGCAGATTTCGTTTTCAGTTTTAATCCTTGTTTATCTTTCTTCTTCAGTAAACCAAAATTGACTTGGTAAACTAGACTCCCTAACTATTTCAAGTCAGAAGGGAAACTGAAGCGTTAAAGATGAGAGAAAAAACGTGATCGGGGAGAGAGAGAGAGAGAGAGAGAGAGAGAGAGAGAGAGAGAGAGAGAGAGAGAGAGAGAGAGAGAGAGAGAGCATTACATAATAACATAATTTCGTTGGTGAAGAACTAATGGAAAATTAAGACCACAAAATTCTGCTCAATAGTAACAAGATTTTTAGGGATTTATGAAATTTCTCACTTCTTTTGTCTAGAAATAATGGGCATAGTAGTATATGGAGAGCCTAATTTACAAAGAAATTATTGCAAGTCCCATTGGTTTTACGGGAAAGGAGAACGTAGAGAAGCTACCTGTTCTGGGTACAAACACGCTTGAAGAACATGGACTAAGTTTTGCCTCTGTGATGAGTGTTTAAGACATTAGTTAAAAAAGAAAATTTCATTATTTAGCTTTATTGGTTGTCAATTCTTTTTTTTTATAAACATGATTTTATACACACAAAAGTCCTACAATTATACTATAAAACATACATGATAGAATTCATAGTCATAAAAGGCAAGATTTCATAAAGACAAAACTAAATTAGGATAATGGTTAATTTCTATATTCCTACCCATTTATCTCCATCAATTTTCTTTTTGAGCTAACTGTATCTGTACAAAAAAAAATTATCTGATCCTAAAAAAAAGAAAAAAAAAGATAATTCTAAGTATTTTTGGTCATAGATTTAGCCTCTAACTTGTAAAAGGGTGCACACGTGGCTGACGAAGATAGCAATCTGGCCATTGCCTCTTAATTACTTATAGCTGAGTTGAAGCTTTAAAGTCATCGCTTGCATGGGTTTTCTTTTTGCTCTCTAATATTTCCTTTCCTTTTTTTTCTTCTTCCATTTGTCATAT
>NC_090738.1:71255651-71265651 GCF_036898095.1 Palaemon carinicauda
CTAGGTTTAAACATTTATTGTAGCAGAAACAGACCTCAAAAAAGTAATTAAAAATGTTCTTGGTTTTATCTTGACAATGATTCTTTTAATCCTTCTTATATTTGCGTTAAAGCAATGGTACCCTTAATATTTGCTTTTAAGGTCAGGATTTAGGACAGGTACAAATATTTTGTGCAGTTTATGGGCAAATATCTGTGAAATTACATAAGATTTAATGTAATTGTTTTGTATACTCACAAATCTTTGAAAATTACGAAATTGTTATATAAAATTTCATAATTTACTCTCTCTCTCTCTCTCTCTCTCTCTCTCTCTCTCTCTCTCTCTCTCTCTCTCTCTCTCTCTCTCTCTACCAAAAGTACAAATAATATTTGAAAATGTTTCCTTTCAAAATTCACTTTGGCCTTTTTAACTGAAAATCTATTTATTGCTAATTTTTTGTAGTTTATAATAGTGATATATTATGGTTATGGAAAATTAAAAGGAATTACAGGGATTTCGGATGCATCAAAGAGTTTTTAGTCCGTACAGGAAGACTTCATATGCTCTTAAATAGAATTATTTAGTTTAAGCATTTAGAGAGTTCGTATAATCATGTCTAACTTATTCTTGAACTTTGTTACCGTGCTACTGTTTACTACATCCACTGGTAGTCTATTCCAAGTATTTCCTATTTTGTACATAGAGAAATTGCCATATTGAGTGGTGTATCTTTTCAATAGCAGTTTGTATCCGTTACCTCTGGACTGGTATGTGCTAAGCGTAAATAGATTCTTGTAATCTACATTTGTTATTAATTTGTGAATTTTGAATTCCTCTATTAACTATCCCCATAGTCGTTAAGTTTGTAGGCCAAATAAGCTCAAACGTTCCATACTCCGACAGTATCCAAATGGCCTTAGTGCTAGGACTAGTTTGGTGGTCCTAGCTTATCCTGCTTCCAGTCTATCTACTGTATAACCCACTCAATTCTTGGAGCCCGGAATTAGACTCCGTATTCTAGATGGGGTGTTACTAGTGTTGTGTACAGCTGTAGTACATTGTATTTGTTTCTGTATTTAAATTGTCTCTTTATGTAACCTATGATTTTTTTATGATTTCGTTTCAGCTTTTATGCTCTGTGTGGTGAACATCAAATCCTTTATGATAATAATACCCAGATCTTCCTACATATCGGCACTTTCTAGTTTTTTACCCAAAAGTGAGTAATGTGATTCTGGGTTATTATAATCTATATGCTTTACTTCAAAGTTCCCACAGTTTAATGGGATTTGCCATTTTCTGGACCCTTTTCCTAGCTTCATTAGATCTTTTCTTCAGGCTTCTAAATCTTCTGAGTTTGCAGTATTCATAATCAGTTTAGTATCGTCGGCAAATATGGCTATTCTACTAGTTAATCCCAAATCAATATCCTTAATGTAGATCAGAAATAGTAATGGGACAAGGACGGGTCCTTGAGGTAATCCGT
Source organism: Palaemon carinicauda (assembly GCF_036898095.1). Classification (NCBI taxonomy): domain Eukaryota; kingdom Metazoa; phylum Arthropoda; class Malacostraca; order Decapoda; family Palaemonidae; genus Palaemon; species Palaemon carinicauda. Next base: position 71,257,120 of record NC_090738.1, read on the forward strand.
TTGTAACTGGGGCTCACTCTGAAGCTTCTCAAATGAATGCAACTCTCTGTTATTTGTTTGTTAGCCAATCTTCGATCCATACCGGGAGCTCGTCAATGATGCCTAGTGCTCGATTTTTGACCATTAATATTTTCATGATGAACTTAGTCAAAAACCTTTTAAAAATCTAGGTATATGATGTTTTTTCCCCTACTTTTGCCATAATTGCTAAAAATGTTGCGGAAAAATGTCAAAAGACAGAGAGAGAGAGAGAGAGAGGAGAGAGAGGAGAGAGAGAGAGAGAGAGAGAGAGAGAGAGAGAGAGAGAGAGAGAGAGAGAGAGAAAATAGGTTCCTGTAAAATACAGTAATATTTAAAATACTCTCGCACTCTCTCTCTCCCTTTCTGTCCGTCTGTCTTTCTCAGATGAATGGCGACATTGATAGAATTTTGCACTTCGAATTTCGATGATCCATTCTTGGTACTCTACATGTCATAAGAACACCTTCTCTCGCATGCAGATAACAAAACAAATACGCATACCAATCATTAATCATGATATCCGTGACTGATCTACAAGTCGTCTCATCAGAATGTCTTTATTAATATGAGAAATTTGAATAAAAGAAGCACCGCAATTAATTAGGCTCCCTTATAATTATGATAAATTATTCCCTCCGCAGCTTCAGTCTTTTCATCAAGCTTAGGGTACTTTCGAAATAAAGGTAATTAGCAGGTTCTCGCCGCCCTTAATGAGTTTGCATTAATCATCCTCTATAAAGGGAATAACCTGGATAATAAGTTCAGGAGGAAATTGAGAGACTCTTGCAATTAACCTTTTATAAGAGAGAAGTTCCGTAAATTCGATTGGAGACTACAAATGACGTTTGCGCCCAGTTGTCTTAACTCTTTCAACCTTTCCTGACAACTGGAAACTATTAAACATTCTTATGAAGTATTTGTTTTTGTTACATGGGCATTTCTCTATTTAAGACTCATTTTCTATTTTCTACTTTTAGTATCTTTGCTGAATAATGAAAATATGATTAATAATTAATATAATACAATTTTAATTTCGCCACAGCTATGGAATCCCTAAATCTAATACTTTTTTCTTATATCTCTGGATCTCTGTCGTATTTTATACTTACATAGGTTCTTTTCAAAGTGCTTACCTGTTCAGTTACCGGTGACCCATTGATCCTTTTGGTCTGTGGGTTGCTGGTCTGGATGGGTGGTCATCATCTCCTGCGGGTGACTAGGTATATTAGTTATTGAGTCTTTTATATAGTTATATATTTGTGTGTAATAAGTCTTTTTTTAAGGTTTTATGTTCCTTGATTGGTTGATTTTAGAGCTAGTTGATCAGTTCATGAAAGTGTATCTTCCTAACTATGTACTTAGGATGATTTAATTAATTTTATTAATTTTACATATGATAATTACAGATAGGCTGAAGATGACATAAGTTATGTTGAAAGCTCCCGAATAAAGATGATGATAGCAGCATTGACTATTTTATTCCTATATATATATATATATATATATATATATATATATATATATATATATATATACATATGTGTGTGTGTATATAGGTAGAGAGATAGATAGATTGATAGATAGAATATATATATATGAAAGTGTATCTTCCTAACTATGTAATTAGGATGATTTTATTAATTTTAATAATTTTACATATGATAATTATAGATAGGCTGAAGATGACATAAGTTATGTCGAAAGCTCCCGAATAAAGATGATGATAGCAGCATTGACTATTTTATTCCTATATATATATATATATATATATATATATATATATATATATATATATATATATATATATATATATATATATATATATATATATATATATATGTGTGTGTGTATGTGTGTGTGTGTGTCTGTGTGTGTGTGTGTGTGTATATAGGTAGAGAGATAGATAGGTAGATATATAGATAGATAGATAGGTTGGTAATATAAATATATATATATATATATATATATATATATATATATATATATATATATATATATATATATATATATATATATACATATATATATATATATATATATATATATATTCATATATTTATATAAATATATATATATATATATATATATATATATATATATATATATATGTTTGTGTAAAAAGTTAAATAGAAAGATAGATAGATAAATAGATGATATATATATATATAATATATATATATATATATATATATATATATATATATATATATGTATATATATATATATATCTATATATATAAATATATATATATATATATATATATATATATATATATATATATATATATATATATATATACATAAATGTATATATATATCAATATATATATATATATATATATATATATAAATATATATATATATATATATATATATATATATATATATATACATATATATATATATATATATATATATATATATATATATATATATATATATATATATATATATATATATATATATATATGTGTGTGTGTGTGTGTGTGTGTGTGTAAATAGTTAGATAGAAAGATATATATATATATATATATATATATATATATATATATGTATATATATATATATATACATATATATATATATATATGTATATGTATATACACATATATATATATATATATATATATATATATATATATATATATATATATTCACTTATCAGCTGTTTTCACCTTTTCCTCCGCATCTTACCTGGTAATGAGAAAATTTTCATTTAAAAGCACTTTGAAAAAAAATTAATTTCCCTTATGAATCCAATAGTAGACTACGCATTGAATAGGAAATCTTCCTCACTAGTTCCTCCAAAATAAAAATCTGCAAATTACAAGAAATCGAATTATTTAAAAAAAAATCTAAACAACAGCTCACTGAGGATAATTGACCCTTAGAAAAGCATTACAATAGCCAAAATCCCTAAGATAAATACGAACTGTAAGAAAGACATCAATGTATATTTTGATTCTTTGTTTTTTTAGAATTTGTTTGGCATATCCTTTTTACTATACAAGAATTTTTGTTTCTTTTTTTTATAGGATTTTTTTTTATTAATTCCACACTTCACAGCATACAATTTTTAATAAAATATTATATAATTCAAGTGATGAGGTCCCATCACCTTCCATTTCCTCTATCGCCTTCAAAGAAGCTATGATTCTAACCTCAAAACCATAAAGTCGAAGTTTCACTAGGACCTTAAAGAGATCTTCTCCTTTTGCGGGAATGGAAAGAGAAGCAATCTTCTTGGCAGTTACTCTCACAAACGCTGTTACCTCGAAGACTAACCAGAACCATTCCAGACTAATAAGCTTTATTCAGTTGACAGGTTCTTTTCTGCTACTTCAACTGCTTTATAAAGGTAATTCCTTGGTTGATAATCCGGCCTGTGTTGAAAGTGAGGGTAGATGGATGTGTTGGAGGAGGGAAATCTAATTTATTTCTTAAAAATATATTATAGTTATTAGAATTGGAATTGAGGTTTTCAGTAGAAGGATAGATTAATTTAAAATTCAGTATCTTTAAATTAGAGGTGTGTGAATGAATTAGTTATGAAATGAATTATGTGTAATACAAATTCTTGATCATATCAAAAGAATAGCTTTAATCATAAATCATTAATTATCGTAAATGATTGAGGCTGAAATTATTATCAAATTTCTGTTCACGTAGGTAAAACTGTTTTAGCATCTTTTCCACTATCCGGAGGCTTTTTTATTTTGTCTTTGAAATAAAAAGAAAACACTGCATTTAGTGAATAGCTCTTCATGGTATAGTTAAACATCTATAGCATGGATATAAGATCATTGTTATTATGTTGATCTGGAAAACGGTCTCTAAGTCGAAAAGAGAAAGCAAAGCTTTAGAGAACAAACTCACATGAAATATGGGAATATCACTGCTTGAATATTTAGAAAATCATACAATGAAAATAATGGTAGGTATAGTAAAGATTACACCGTTGATAAGGCTGCCTTGACTGAGTTGGTACAGGTAAGTGTTGTGAATAGATAGTGTGGGGGGAGTAAGATTTAGAGGAACCAGTTTGAGGGTGGGGGTAAGGAATGAAGCTCAAAAATCAATGACGAAATAAGGTGAAATATGCTGTGGGTAGAAGAGACTCAACTCTGGGGAAGAAAAAGAAGACTTTAAGATATAGGTATTTGCAGTATTTTCCACTTAGGTTAAAGTTTGATGGGGATTACTTTTAGCACACAATTTTATTCTTTGTAATAAACCAATCTTAAGATAATAAATTTCTTTAGAATTGGCTACTGAAAGGAGATTATAAATCATGGATTTAAAGTTTAAATGACATTCAATCAGAAACATGTCCCGTTGGCATCTATAGCGGTGGTTGAGATTTTCTATTGCTTGTATTTTTCCTTTTTTATCGGTACTGCATTTAGCCAGTAACTGTGCTGTTTGTCAGCAGAATAGGGGAGCGAAATACACACACACAACAAAAAACCAATATTTCTAAAAGTGAACATATCAAAATCAGTATTGCAAAATTTTGTGGCTACAAGTATTTTGACGGTGGTTGGTGCCTCCCCTCATCATCTGGCTAAGTCTGCATGAAGTGCGTAGAGCTCGTTAGATGCTGGTCGCTGATTGCTCCTCGTGGAGCGAGTCTGAATCTGGGACGAGGCTGCTACCCCATTGCTTGAAGAGCTCGACTGAATTGGTTCCATCAAACTCAGGCTACAACTACGATCACGATCATCGAAGTTGGGTGTAGTCAGTCTTTGGCTAGGTCCAGTGCGGTGTGCTGATTGACTAATGCGGTTCCTGCGTAGGGCTCATGGTAGGCAAGCTACTGGGCTATTCAAGGTTCAGGTCCGTAGAATCTGGAGCTGCTTGCTGATTGGCTGAGGTGTTCACCGTGAAAGTCTGAGTCGTAGGCAAGCTGCCTGTCTTCTGATCGAAGTCATCATCATTGCTGTTTCCAGGTTGATGGGAGGTGTTTTTTTTTTTTTGTTTTTTTTTTTTTGACAGAAGAAGAAGAGGAACATCTCCTGTGTCATATTTAAGTTCTGTATTTCTTGCTGAAAGAGCAGAGACTCTAGGATCCTGCAATTCCGGTTACTGCCGATCATTTTAGTATTCCTTGTAATATCCTGCAATACCACATTCTTGTTGTGCACGAAGAGTTCTTGTATCTTAATATCTCTTTGTTGAATTTGACAGGACAATCTTTTAGAAAGTCTCATCACTGTCACTTAAAGATAATGGCTGGTGCATACATCTACTGAGCATCTGTAGGAATGAAAAACATTGGACCCGTTCAGAAACTTCTGCTTAAGAGGGGATGGCTTATTTTTAATAATGAAGGAATTTGTCCCCGTAGTCTGGTAAAAAGTTATAAGATTAATGTTAGAGTCTTTTCAAGAAAACGTGATATGGCTCTTAAAAATATGCCTCATAGCCTTCTCATCCTGCTGATATTGGCTGTGCATGATGCCTCTGTAGAAAAAGTTATCTCTATAAGGTATGCTTTCACTGCTGGGCTCCGTATCATGCCAGTTGTCCATAGCACGTTTGTACTCTTTATCGGTATGTCTGTTGGATTAACCATTGGTCTTGAAAAAAGACATGGATAATCCTATCCAGCTCTCTATGGGTCTCCATCTAGGAAAAATGATAAGAGACGGTCCGATGAATATATGCAGGAATATGGATGTCGTGTACGTGGTGGGAAATTCACTATAATTATTAAAGCAAAGGCCTAGGTTCAGGAGCTTAGTAAAGAAGGCGATTTCTAATCCACTATCCCCATTTGATACCATGATTTCCAGGAAGGGAAGGTGAGGACCACGACAGCTATCAGTGCCCCAGCAGCTTCCTGGGACTGAGACTCTCCCGGAGAGTACCTTAGACAGTAAGCAAACAGCTTGGGGACTCCCCAGACCTAGCCTCATAGCAGACGACTATCTTGGTATGACTCAGAGCCCTGCTCAGGTAGCTCATTAGCCAGTTATCTGGCTGCCCTAGGTCCCAAACCTGGACCTTCAATAACTCTTACAGCAACCAATTTTGACGATTGAGAGTGGAGTAGCGGCCTCCTTGCAATAGGGGATCTGTTCCTTTGAAGACCAGAAACGGACTCAGCCGACAATAACAACCCAGCGACCCGCTTAATCATAAGATATGTTTGTGTATTATATTATTAATACATACACACACACAGAAGAACACATACACATACACACACTCTCACACACACACACACACATACATATATATATATATATATATATATATATATATATATATATATATAAACGAGTATATACATATATGTATATATATATATATATATATATATATATATATATATATATATATATATATATATATAGATATATATATATATATATATATATATATATATATATAGATATATATATATATATATATATATTTATATATATATATATATATATATATATATATATATATATATATATATATATATATATATATACAGTATATATATATATATATATACATATATATATATATACATATATATATATGTACATTCATACATATGTATATATATATATATATATATATATAATATATATTTGTACATACATACATACGTGTATATATATAATAATATATATACATACATATATATAATATATTATGTATATCCATATATATATATATATATATATATATATATATATATATATAATATATATATATTTATACATACATACATGTGTATATATATAATATTATATATACATACATATATATAATATATTATGTATATCCATATATATATATGTATATATATATATATATATATATATATATATATATATATATATATATATATATATATATATATATATATGTATATATATATATATATATATGTATATATATATATATATATATATATATATATATATATATATATATATGTATATATATATATATATATATATATATATATATATGTATGTATATGTGTGTGTGTGTGTGTGCGTGTGTGCGTGTGTGTAGAAATTAACAAAAAGCTAGTTAAAATTCAAAGACAAATGGAAAGAATAATGACGGAATAATGAAATAAGAGCAAAAAGATATTTGAATAAACAAAAGTAGAGGATATTCTAACAATATGAGAAGGATATATAATCTATAGTTACTGAGATTAACAAAATGGATCCGTAGAATTTGCAAAACACGCAGAGTAAGGAAGAGAACACGATTTATTTACGAACTATGCAAATTGTGGGTATGGTCTGTAATAGAAAGACCATTATTTGACGGGAGTGGAAGGACATATCTGAGGCCTTTGTCCTGCAGTGGATTAGTTATTTAAAAAGGATTGACAATCTTTCCTTATGTTTACAGACCAACTCACCCTTAAATTTTGTATTCCTTCTTTCATTACAAAATACTACTGAAAATTAAAACGAACAACATCAGCAAAATATCCCAAATCCTTTGAATTCAAAATGTCTATTTGATATCACGAGATTAATCAGGTCTTCCTCTTCCAAAGAAATTCTTTGAAGTTGAAACTTTATTCAGAATGCCTGTCTATTAAAGCCTGTCTGTCCATCTCTTTGTTTTGGTTATATGGTAATTAAGTAATTGGGAGGGCATTGGAGGGATTTTTACCTGTCAAACAAATTAGAAGTAGGTCGTCATGGTACTACCAATTGAGATACTACAGCAAAATAGCTATTGGGTCCTTTAACTACCCAGGCAGTGTTATATTAGATACCCCCTCTCTTGTTACGGTTAATTTTTCATTTCCTTCGCAAACACTAAATACCCGGGCCTATTATTTCCACGTTATCCTCTGTACGTATACACTTGAAAACATAGATTACTAATTGAGTATTCTTCCCACTGTTATTCGGTGGTTACTTTCCCCTTAATAAGGGTAGAAGAGACTCTTTAGCTATGTTAAGCAAATTAAAACATCGTTTTCTAGTCTTGGGTATTACAATAAACAATCTACTGTGGTCTTCAGATGAGTGGATAAGTTTATGTTCGGTTGTTAGTGACAATTTAAAAAAACACACAATTAGACCGTCACACAAATAGAGAAAGCAAGTGAGTACACGTGTGCCTCCTTGGCACAGAAAAGAAAGTAAAAACAGGGTTTGGCATGCATGGCTGAATGCTGCCAGTCTCAAAGAACCCTTCCTTTTAAGAATTTCTTCAGAGGTCAAACTTCCTCTAGGATCAAAAGGAAACTTTAGTTAATGTCTCCGATGGGCAAAAATTCCGCCATTGGTAGCCACGATTCACGAAGCCGTGTATTTTATTTGATTCTTTTTTATTTGAAGAACATGATGGCTATCCATATACCTGAAGTATGAGTAAAAAAAGAGTTCATTTTATAATCATAATAATAATAATAATAATAATAATAATAATAATAATAATAATAATAATAATAATAATAATAATAATAATAATAATAATAATAACTAGTGGAACCTGTGTTTATCACTCGAAATGATATTTTCAATACTACTT
>NC_090738.1:71278151-71293151 GCF_036898095.1 Palaemon carinicauda
AATGTACAAGAGTTTTTGAAAAACCCAATTATATAGGAATTGTCTGAAGCTCAGTGGCTCCTTATTTTAGTGACATTTGGTTGCCTTGCAACAAGTGGAATGATTCATGTCAAAATCAAGTTTCTAGCCTTAGAAGTTTTGATAAACTCGGGAGAGTTTTCTGAAGAAGATATTGTAGCAGCTCGCAAAATGTAGGAGAAAGCTGTAGCAGAATTTATAGCGAACCTAGTATCAGTTGACCTAGGTTGAATATGATGGCTGAACAGGAAAAAATAGAGAGAGAAGAGACAGTACGATAAAGAAGAGAGAGAGTAGGTAAAAAAATTGCAAGACATGCGAGGGAACTGAAAGCCAGAGAAATTGAGAGACGAGAAGAAAGAGAGAGATAAGAAGAAGCAAACATGCAAGGAAATTGGAACTGTTGAATGCTTGTGCAAGGTCGGTAACTCAGAGAGAGGTTACCCCTCCTATGCACGATCTCGTGTTTATTGTAAAAAATGTGCAGAGGTAATTCCAAAAATTCACAGAGAAAGCTACACACGAATTCTTCGATCATCTTGATACGGCCATGTCGATGATGGAATGGCCAAAAGATAAATGGCCTGGGTTATTACTGAGACTCCTTATTGGAAAAGAACCCAGTGCGTATCTTGCCTTGTCTCCGGACCAGAGGAATAAGTATGAAGAAGTGAAAAGGAGCGTGCAGCAAGTTTATCAGAGGAACCACGAATATTATTAGGATATATTCCGAAGGTTGCGGAACGACAAAAAAATTACTTTCCTGGATTACGCTTATCAGGTACGATGATGTTTTAAAATATGGATAGAGGCTGCCAAAGTGAGAAATATGGCTGATTTAGAAGAACTGACAGGGCTGTAACAATATTTATGAAGAATTAATGAATATATTCAAACGTACTTGAGAGAGAGAGAGAGATCCTTACCTTACCTTATTGCCTTATTCTATGTTTGGGTTCCCTCAGGTCCCTCAGTGTGAGGCACCTTGTATATCCACCAGAGAGTTACTAATGCATCTTCTGGTGTATTTTACATCTTCCAATCTTGGATGGTCTTGGGTGAATCTTACGTGTTTGTCGAGCTTATTCTTAAACACATCTATGTTCATTCGTGATATGTTTCTTAGATGAGCTAGCATCGCATTAAATAGTCGCTGCATTATCGATGCTAGTGCGTAGTAGATTAATGTCTTTTTTCCATGATGTTTCCAGTAATTCCTTCTATTTGCTTCCATGCTTGTAAAATCATATAGCGTTTTCTTCCTCTTTCTAGACTGTACAATTTTAAAAATTGCAGTCTTTCCCAGTAGTCAAGGTCCTTAACTTCTTTTATTCTAGCGGTAAATGACCTTTGTACGCTCTCTATTTGTGCAATATCCTTTTGGTAGTGTGGGTACCATATCACATTGCAGTACTCGAGTGTTCTACGTACATAAGTTTTGTACAGCATAATCATGTGTTCAGCTTCTCTTGTTTTAAAGTGTCTGAATAGCATTCCCATTTTTGCTTTACATTTAGCCAACATTGTTGCTATTTGGTCTTTGCATAACCTATTCCTGTTAACATTACACCAAGGTCTTTAATTGCTTCCTTGTTTGTGATTGTCTCGTTATTAGGTCCCATGTATGCATATACCATTCATTCTCTGTTTCCATAATTTATTGATTTGAATTCATCAGAGTTAAATACCAACCTATCTATCTCCACTCATTCATATATTCTGTTTAGAACTCTTTGTAATGAGTTCCTACCTTCATCACAAGTAATTTCTCTATTTATTATTGTGTCTTTAAAATTTCAGTCTATGTCTGAGATAATAATAACAAACAGCAGTAGTGCATCTGATACCGTACCCTGTGGCACGCCAGATATTACCTGAGCTTCATCTGATTTCTCGTCATTTGCAACCACTATATGTTTTCTGTTTTGTAGAAATTCTTTTATCCATTTTTCTATCTTTCCCACAATATTATGCTTTCTTATTTTTTTCTCTGATTATATGGTCTACCTTGTCAAAGGCTTTTTCAAAATCTATATAGACCACACTTCTTTTTTTCATTTATCATATTTTTATAAATGTTTTCATAGTGTGCTATCAGTTCGGTGTGTGTACTCTTTCCGGGCACAAAGCCGTGTTGACCTATCTAAAATAATTTTTTTCTAACCAAATGATTCATTATTTTCTTTTTTATTACCTTTCATACACTTTCATGATATGTAATGTTAGACTAATAGGTCTTTAATTGCTTGCGTCTAGTCTTAATCCACTTTTGAGAATAGGGGTTATATATGCTAACTAATATCTCGTTCATATCTACACTTTGACTTAGCAGTATTGCAAGCGGCTTCGCGATAGTGTGTGCTGTCTTTTTTGGGCTCAAGCCATGTCGTCCTGATGGAAGTTCCTATAGGGTAGCTTCCTAGGGTATATTACAACTACGGCGATATTCACAGAGAATTTACCTTAAGGTACCCAGAATTCTAACTCCTGGAGCGAATATCCCTAATGAAAGGGATATCGCGACATATCAGAGGACGTATTCTTGACACGCCACATGGCAATCTGCACCCCAAACAGAGATAACACATCCACGGGTCAATTGGCAAGAAACGAAAACGGGAAAGAAAAAGGGGGAGCCGCTCCCAAGGCTCCCTCTTCTCCAGTTTCGTAAGCGTGCCTGGCGCCAATCCTGGCGCCATCCGTATTCCATTTTGCGTAGCTTAACAACTCGGTGTTTTTTCCTGTGTTTCTCGCAAATCTTGGATTTATTCAGCTTTTCATGGCTTCTCCAACTTCGTCGGCCTCTGATAAGTTGAGTACCATTTCTTTTATGTATAAATGTAGGCTCTTGGTAAATTTTTATGTGATTATTAGTATTAATCTTATACAAGAGCCGTTGCCTACCGGAGGCGTCATGGACGCTGTCGCTCGCTAGGTATGAGTTTTAGTTAGCCAGAGCGACATTCCCGGTTGTTTTGCTTTAATAAATTTTAGCTATTTAGCGTTACATAGGATTTCCTTTCGTGCTTTAGTATTATTTTGGCGAAGTATTCGCCAACTCTGGCCTACGCTAGGCCATGTAGCCTAGTCGGTTGGTCCTAGTACTTCCTGCATGATTTTGGTTTTCTGAGTGTATTAAAATTTTATTGAAGCTTTAGACTGTTTTTTATACATTTAAGATTATGTTAAATATTTCCAAGATAGTATACGAGTGAGTTTCGGTGATTTAGGTAATCGATTCTCTTGGTGCCTAAGCTAAGTTGCTTATGGAGCCTTAGTATACTTTCTCATACTCCCCGGTTGCTTTCTTTTCTTCGGAGAAGGTATGCAATCCCTTTCCCTCTGTTTAAGCCTTGGGCTTATCCCTAAGTGGTTTATCTGAATTAACTTTCGATAAAACTATACTGGGGTGTTACTGTACCTTCCTGTTCCAGTAAGTCTAGTTTCGGAGAGGGACAGAACAACAGAGTTTATAGTCTGAGTCTGTGTTTGTCTGGCTTGGGGTAGAGTCTCCCTCGCTGGCCTGACACAGACATAGGAGGCTTAGCCTCCTTAGGTCACTACCGAAGGTTCCTGTACGAGATGATTCCTTCTTTTGTGATCTAGCAGACTAGTCCTTGTTGCTGTTCTCGGTGGGAGGATAAGATCCTTTCCCTGGGAGTAGCAACACCTCCCTTGCTTTGGTTCTCTGGGAGCTGGCAAGTATTGTCGGCCTCCCTCCTTGGATCTCCCTTAGGCTAAGATGAGTTTTCTTGGCTGCGGGTGATCCTTCACTAAAGCAAGGTTGGTAGGACCCTCTTTTGTCCCTTCCCCCTCTATCTCCGTAATGGCCTAGCCATTACAGTACTGTACGTCTCTACATCTGGACCTAGGATAGGTTAGGATGTGGAATTGACTGAGTCCCTTGCCGGCCGGCAGAGTCTGCCGGCCGGCAAGGGTCTTCTGCTTTGAGTGCTGCCCGGACCTCCCTTGGTCCCTCATCCATGCCTGCCTGTAGAGCCAGACGGCATTGGTCAGGAAGCCTGAATTAGATTCTCCCCTTCCTTATATGCACTCTTTCGGATTGCCGGGCTTGGAGGTAGTTTACGCTCTTATCCCGGCATCCAATCTGTTTTCTTCTAGTGCTGTACCCGACTCGGCTGCCGGCCTATGAGGCCGGCAGCCGGGCAGTCGTAGTCCTCTGGTTCTTTTGCTGCTGGCTGGCATCGGTTGTTTACCTTTGCCGGCCGGCTAATGTCAGCCCTTGTCTGCCGGTCGCTAGGAGCAGTGGCCGGCAGCCGGGTGCTACCTTGTGTAGCCGACATTGGCTGTTGCCGGCCGGCAGTTACTGCCGGCCGACACATGCATTTGAACCAGCGTTCTGCCGCCTTATAGCTGTTAAGTAGTATACTTTAAAGCTAGTTATAGTGTGTACCTTCTATACTGTACCAGTATTCTTCAGTATAACATATACTGTAAGAAGAAAACTATAGTATAAGTTTTGGTACAGCACTGTGTGTTCTAACACTTTTGTGTTGTCTTGCACAGCCCTTTGCTGTTGCCTTACAGATAAAAAAGTGAGTTCTTTCTTGTCTATTATCCAGGTTTTTAAAATCATTGCTTAGGTGTGAGCTACACCTGTTTCCTCTGGAAACTTTTCATTGGTTATTCTAGAAGAGATTAACCATACGATTTTATTATCTGGAAGGCCGCAACAATTGGTTGTGAAGGAAACACAAGTGTGTGTCTTTCCTTTCTGAATTGTTATGCTAAACTGTGCATTTCCAGTGATACGTAGTTCACTTGATACTCATGGAAATTTCTTCTCTTTACAGGAGGACCCTCCGAAGTGCGGAAGTGTTTTCTGCAACGTCCGCAGTAAGAACCTCTGCGGACATGAGTTTTGTAGGAGGCACGCAGCATGCGCTGTCTCCAAGGGTGATCTCCAGTATTGGGACCCTCAGGTATGTACCGTGTGCACTAACCTGATTACTGAGGCCTTTGATTCCCCTAGGACGGCGGAATCAAGGGACATAGCAAGGGAGAAGCTTCGTACCTGGGTAAGGGGCTTCCAGAAGAACACCTCTGGCCCTTATCTTCCAAGTGAGAAGATGAGGGCGTATCTTTTCCCTAGGGCATCAGCTGATGCAGTGATTCCCCAGCTTCAAGAGGAGATCCCCAAAGTTCAGATCCAGGTGGATGCTGAAGTTGCGGTCGCTTTGCAAGATATCCAGTTGGATGACAGGATGTCTGACGTAGACGAGCGTCTGGAGGAAGGCCTCCTGGCAGGAAGCCAGGATGAAGTTCAAGCCCCAGACATTGTAGAGGAAGAGGCCGACGAGGTGTCGGCTACTCCGGTTCAGATGCCGGAGCCTATTCCCTCAACATCGTCCGCTCTCGCAGTAGAGCTGGGACAGGCCCTCTCCTCCATTGTTGGAATGATCCAACAAATGCAGAAGGAGAATCAGGAGAAGGCGGCTGCAATGGAACTGCAGATGCAGAGGCTTGCAGCATCACATGGGCCCCAGAAAAGGCTCAATGTGAAAGACTTTCCCTTGTGCTCAGATGCTAACCCATGGAGGTATGCTGAGCACATGCCGATGACGACTGGAAAGATCGTCATCTCGGATAAGTTGGGTTCAGTTCCCCTAGAGGAGGTGGAATTCTGGCCCAGCAAGGGGTCATATCCGGAATGTTATGTCCGGCTGAGGAAGGAACCAGCTTCAAAGGAGGAGACAGAGCCGAAGGAGGTCATAGTGATGGACCATGCTAAGGCTCAAGCTTTGCTTTCATCCTCGATGAAAGAGAGGGGCTTCACGAACTCAAAGGTAGCTGCACTGAGTAAGAAGCTCCCTTCCTTTGTGTCCTCTCCTTCTAGAGCCTTCCCCTTTTTACAGAAAGGGTTTGCGGCTGTACTAAAAGCAGTCGAGGCCGGCAAGCCTTGCCCCTCCCTGGAGGAGTGTAAACCCTTGTCGCTGGCCCTGCCTATGGACCACAAAGACTGGAAGGACGTCCATCTTACCTTCTCAGTTGGGAAGTTAGAGGCTGATATTGCCGGACGTCAGTTCGGCGAGGACCTCCCTAAGCTGTCTGACTTTCTTTTGCGGAGAGAGCTCGAGACAAAAGAAAGACTGGCTGCCTCAATGTCTCTTCAGACTACTCTTGAGACGATGGCAAGTGACCCCAAGGTCCATGAAATGTTCATGGTAGTGGCCAAGACTCATCTGGCCACAGTGACGAAGGATCTTTATAGCTTCGTCAGGGCGAGGAGAGCTTGTAGGGAGTTCGTGTCCACCTCGGCTACGGTGAGGCACGAGCCAAGGAAACTAATCTCCTCCAACATTTGGGGCAAAGACCTTTTCCCTACCGAAATGGTCAAAGAAGTTGTTGATAGGGCCGCCACGGAGAATAGAAACCTTCTCCAAAAGTGGGGCCTGGCTATCAAAAGAAAGTCTTCCCCAGATGAGGGTCCTCAACCAAAGAGGAAGACTATGAGGACTAGGCTACCGTCTCGGCCAGCCAAGCCTCTTAAACAGCAACAGCAACTGCAATTGCCATTGCCTTCAGTGCCCCAGATGGTGGCACAAACCCCGACCACATTCCAGTGGGTACCCCAGGCCGTGTCGACACAGTCCACGGCATTCACCCCAACGTTCGAAGGGCAGTCTACTTCCTTTCGAGCAAAGCCTAGAGGAGCAGCCAGAGGCTCGTCTAGGCACCCCTCAAGGGGAAGGGGATTCAGGGGTGGTTGCGGTCAGGGAGGCAAGACCTCAGGACGGCAGTCCAAGTGAGATGATGCCGGTAGGAGAGAGACTGCAGAATTTTCGGGATCGGTGGACCTTCGATCCCTGGGCCCACAGCCTACTCAAGAACGGACTGGGCTGGAGCTGGTACAGCACTCCACCCCCGTGCCCTCGGTTTTTCCAACACTCCACCCCCGTTCTGGAGGAGTACGTTCAAGAACTGTTGGAGAAAAAAGTGACCCGAAGGGTGAAGTCCATCAAATTCCAAGGGAGGCTGTTTTGTGTTCCCAAGAAAGACTCGGAAAAGCTCAGAGTCATTCTGGACTTGTCGCCACTCAACAAGTTCATAGTGAATTGCAAATTCAAGATGCTGACACTGCAACACATAAGGACCTTACAGCCCAAGAGGGCATATTCCGTCTCCATAGACTTGTCAGACGCCTATTGGAACGTTCCAATCAACCGTCGACTCTCCCCCTACCTAGGGTTCAAGCTACAACGATGACTATACGCCTTCAGAGCCATGCCATTCGGGCTAAATATAGCCCCAAGGATTTTCACGAAGCTTGCGAGCGTAGCTCTCAAACAATTACGCCTAAAGGGAATTAAGGTAGTAACCTACCTGGACGACTGGCTGGTGTGGGCAGCATCCGAGACAGAATGCTTGCAAGCTTCCAGTCAAGTGATCCAGTTCCTAGAGTATCTAGGCTTCAAGATCAACAGAAAAAAGTCTCGACTTTCTTCATCTGAAAAGTTCCAGTGGCTGGGAATCCACTGGGACCTAATGTCACACCGTTTCTCCATCCCGGCGAAGAAAAGGAAGGAGATAGCGGGTTCTGTCAAGAGACTTCTAGATTCCGAAAGGATATCAAGACGCGAACAGGAGAGGGTACTTGGCTCTCTCCAGTTTGCTTCGGTGACAGACCCAGTGCTAAGAGCACAGCTAAAGGATGCAATCGGAGTTTGGAGAAGTTATGCATCAAACGCGCGAAGAGATCTGAGAAGACCAGTTCCGCTTCGGCTACGTACTCTTCTCAGGCCTTGGTCCCAAGCCAGACATCTAAAGAAGTCGGTTCTTCTTCAGCCACCTCCCCCGTCGGTGACGATTCACTCAGACGCCTCGAAGGAGGGATGGGGAGGTCACTCTCATCGGAAAAAAGTCCAGGGGACTTGGTCCAAGCTATTTAAGACCTTTCACATAAACTTTCTAGAAGCTATGGCAGTGCTCCTTACCTTAAAGAAAGTCTCCCCGCGTCACTCGATCCACATAAGGTTGGTGATGGAGAGCGAGGTAGTTGTGAGATGCTTGAATCGACAAGGATCGAGGTCACCATCTCTCAACCAGGTGATGTTGGCCATCTTCCGATTGGCGGGAAAGAAGAAGTGGTACCTGTCGGCAGTTCACCTTCAAGGAGTCCGCAATGTGACAGCCGACGCTCTATCCAAGTTCACACTGATAGAGTCGGAATGGTCCTTAGACGCAGGATCATTCTCCTTCATTCTGAATCAAGTCCCAGAACTGCAGATAGACCTCTTTGCGACGAAAGACAACAAGAAGTTGCCCCTGTACGTGTCCCCGTACGAGGACCCCTTAGCGGAAGCAGTGGACGCGATGTCCCTTGACTGGAACAGATGGTCCAGGATTTATCTGTTCCCTTCTCACAACTTTCTGTTGAGGGTCCTCAACAAACTGAGATCTTTCAAGAGGGTAGCGGCAATAGTGGCCCACAAGTGGCCGAACAGCGTGTGGTTCCCCCTGGCATTGGAACTACGGCTGAGGTTTGTACCGCTACCAGATCCAGTTCTGACCCAGCGAGTCCAGAAGTCGACTGTCTGCGCTTCATTACAGAAAACCCGGACCCTGCAGCTCATGATTTTCTCTCCCTAGCGGTGAGAAAGCGTTTCGGGATTTCGAAAGCCAGCATAGACTTCCTAGAGGAATATAAGTGCAAATCTACTAGAAGGTTATATGAGTCATCTTGGAGAAAATGGGTGGCCTTTGTCAAGGCGAAGAATCCGCAGGAGATCTCGACAGACTTCTGCTTATCTTTCTTCATCCACCTCCATGGTCAAGGGTTGGCAGCTAACACGATTTCGGCATGTAATTCTGCTTTGACAAGACCCATTCTATATGCCTTCCAGGTCGACCTCAGTAACGAGATCTTTAATAAAGTTCCGAAAGCCTGCGCTAGGCTCAGACCTTCAGCACCTCCAAAGCCCATTTCATGGTCCTTAGACAAAGTTCTTCATTTCGCTTCCCTGTTGAGTAATGAGGAGTGTGCGTTAAAGGATTTGACACAAAAAGTTATTTTCCTATTTGCACTCGCATCCGGGGCCAGGGTTAGTGAGATTGTAGCCCTCTCGAGAGAGGCAGGTCGTGTTCAGTTCCTGGATGGGGGAGAACTGAACCTGTTTCCGGATCCTACGTTTCTCGCCAAGAATAAGTTACCCACCAACAGGTGGGGTCCCTGGAGAATCTGCCCTCTGAAAGAAGATGCATCTCTATGTCCAGTAGAATGCCTAAAGGTCTATCTTCGTAGAACTTCAGACTTCAAGGGTGGTCAACTATTCAGGGGAGAAACATCAGGCTCAAATTTATCTCTGAATCAACTCAGAGCGAAAATCACATATTTTATTCGCAGAGCGGATCCTGACAGTAGACCCGCAGGTCACGATCAGAGGAAAGTTGACTCATCCTTAAATTTCTTTAATTGTATGGATTTTGAACATCTCCGTTCATACACTGGCTGGATGTCTTCCAGAGTGTTCTTTCGCCACTATGCGAAGCAAGTAGAAGAACTAAAGAGATCTGTGGTAGCAGTGGGTCGCGTCGTTAACCGTACTGTTTAACTCTGCGAGGAACAGTGGTTTTAATTGGGATGATTAATTCCAGGGTGAGTGTGTAGTTACATACGGTACTACAAACTAAGTGAGGGCACTGAGTTACCTACGTAGACTGTTCCACTTCCAAAGGTGAACCTAGCATAAGTGCAGACATGTGTGCGGAGCGTTTTCTAACGCTAATGTGATTGATTTGTAATACAGACTTTTATGACTTTGATACCTCAGTATCTTTAAAGTGGCAATAATGTTTTTTCTTTCAGATAAACAAGTTCTGTTTACTATCATACTTATGCTTAAAGTTTTGGGTTATCCTCTTCTTATATATATATATATATATATATATATATATATATATATATATATATATATATATATATATATATATATATATATATATGTATAATTGTTGTTAACCTGTCTATTTATTGTTTGTCAATAAGCTTGTTCTTGAGAATCTTGCGTCTCCTTCACCTGTGTCAATTTATTGGTATAATTGAGCATTCATTCTATGTACTTTATCTGGGATAATTCTAATAGAATTGTTCCTTTATGCAAGCTATGTTGCATTGGTTTATGCTTTCCCTTAACGGGAGGACTCCGTCCCAGAAGGGGACGGTGGCGGTTTTACAAGTTTCCTCCTATGCGGATATAAACCTTTGTCCAATACAAGTATTGTGCGGAGAACTGGTCGATATTTCATATTGACGCAGTGGTTCTTTACAAACTATGCTTTACTTAATATAGGGTGAGACCACTATATTAGCTTGCCTGGTATTTGTACATAGGTATATGTACTCTTCGAGACTTTTCCAGAGTCTAGTAGGACTCTTCCCTGCAGGGGGCAGGAAGCTCTAACATGGTTTATGGTTAGTTGAAAAGATGTATAACGGTAACATCTTAGGTCTCTAGGTCTAGTCGACCGGGAAAAATTACCTCCGGGGAGTACGGCACGTTCTGAGAATCCACAGATACAGTAATGCTCTGGTATACTTCCATCAGGACGACATGGCTTGAGCCCAAAAAACAGATTTTGAGCGAAGCAGAAAATCTATTTTTGGGTGAGATGGCCATGTCGTCCTGATGGACCCGCCCTTCCCTTTCTATGAAAGGGCTGTAGGACCCCTACCTACATACAGTATCTGTAGCACCTTGTGTACGCTACAAGGAATACAGATGGCGCCAGGATTGGCGCCAGGCACGCTTACGAAACTAGAGAAGAGGGAGCCTTGGGAGCGGCTCCCCCTTTTTCTTTCCCGTTTTCGTTTCTTGCCAATGGACCCCTCGATGTGTTATCTCTGTTTGGGGTGCAGATTGCCATGTAACGTGTCAAGAATACGTCCTCTGATATGTCGCGATATCCCTTTCATTAGGGATATTCGCTCCAGAAGTTAGAATTCTGGATAACTTAAGGTAAATTCTCTGGGAATATCGCCGTAGTTGTAATATACCCTAGGAAGCTACCCTATAGGAACTTCCATCAGGACGACATGGCCATCTCACCCAAAAATAGATTTTTCGCTTTGCTCAAAATCCGTTTTTTAACAAAATCGCTTGAACTCCATCTGGCCAGGCCGCTGATCCATTTATATTCCGCTGATAGCCTGCACAATATCTGCTTCATTAATATCTATATCCGTTAGATATTCAAT
Organism: Palaemon carinicauda; assembly: GCF_036898095.1. NCBI lineage: Eukaryota > Metazoa > Arthropoda > Malacostraca > Decapoda > Palaemonidae > Palaemon > Palaemon carinicauda. The sequence goes on from NC_090738.1 coordinate 71,289,385, forward strand.
ATTTTCTTCTCTCATTTTTCTTTCATTATTCTTATTCGTATTTCTTGGCATGAATTCACTCTTATATTTTTCTGCTAATATGTTGCATATTTCCTTTTATTTATCTGTTAACTGTCCTTCAATTCTTAGAGGACCTATTTCTAATCTCCCTTTATTCATCTTTTTTTTGCATTGGAGTAAAGTACTTTGGGGTTTTTCTTGATATTTTGATATTTCTTCTAAGTCCTTTTTTTTCATTTCCTGTTGAATGTATATTTTTTTTCTGCATTTTCTATCTTACTTTTTATTTTCATAATTTCCCATACTTTTCTTTTTTTCTTTTGCAAGATTTTTCTTACACTTTCTAATTTTTTGAAATAAGATCCTTCCGTCTCTTAGTATGTATGTCTGATGTTTATTTTTTTTTTCTTGGTACATATTTTTCAACAATTCTCTCCAGTATTCTGTACAGTATATCTATATTTACCTGTATATTATCACTTATTAATAGATTTTAGCCAATCTTTGTTCAAGTCTTCACTTATTTCTGAACATTTTTTTTTACTATAAAAATTATATTTTCCATATCCTTTCAATTGTTTTGTGCTTTGTTTATATATGCGATCACTTGCTTTGAAATGGACTATTTAATCTATGACATTGTGGTCTGAAATTCCCGTGTTATACACTATTATTGCTTTAACATAATTCACCTCATTCACAAATACTAAATCTAGGACATTGTCCTTTCTTGTTGGAATGTGGTTTAGTTGTTGCATATTGTGTTCTAATAGCATATCTTGAGGCTTTTCAAACTGCTTCTCATATTCTGCGCTACTATTAGTCTTTTTTATATGTATATATACAACCACTTTCTTCTATCCGTCCTTTCCAATCCACGAAAGGAAAGTTAAAATCTCTGGATATGAATATATTCCAGTCTTTATGGTTTCTATGTATATCATCTATTTTTTTCTATTATCATGTCAAACTCCTTTGTATTTGGGGGCCTGTAAAATAGTGTAGTGTATTAACTAATTTTTCATGTTCATATTCTACTGCAATCAATTCGCATTCTGTGTTGCTGTATTTTTCAGAGACTTTTCCTTCTTGATTTAGGTGTGTCCCCTATATTGCGGTTCCATATATATATATATATATATATATATATATATATATATATATATATATATATATATATATATATATATATATATATATATATATATATATATATGCAGAAGAACCACAGGGAAAATGAAAATACAGAATATACACTTGAGTCCTGACTAGTTTCGTGATACTTCCTCAGAGGACTGATTTATTGAGAGAGGTTTCTTACATTTTATAGGGAAAGCAAAAGTACGAACCTACATATAGAGATTTAGAGAACAATGACACTCCCTTACCCGCTACCTGGGTTTGACTCAGGTGTGCGTAGGAGGAGTCCGAAAGCTCGTTAGACACCTGCTAAAAAGGGTCATTTCTAGTGGCGGGTATATTCTTGTTTTCTTCTTATTTTACTTTCATTACAGTTATTTATATGTCAATGCGGTAGCCTTATCTATATAAATACATAAGCAAAACATACACAAAAATACAAATATATATACATATATATACATACATACATATACATATACATATACATATATATATACATATATATATACATATATATATACACATACACACATATACATATACATACATACACACACACATACATATACATATACATACACATACACATATACATATATATACATACATACAGATACAAATACATATACATATACATAAATACTTACACATACACATACATATACATACACATACACATATACATATATATACACCCACATATATACATGTATACATATATACACATACATACCTATGCATATATACATTTATATGTATACAACATTAATATCATAAACATATAATCATGTATATATCAATACTTATATCTAGCATAACACTATATAGTGCCAATATACTTATGCATACTATATAAAATAATTGTTTACTTTAATGAATGGTAGCTTAGGTCTAAATATTAATTTCACACCGACGTTAATTATTCACAATACATTCAATTCTACATTAAGTGGTTAATGTTTTTTTATATAGTTTACAAATCTCTTTACATATAAAGGCGTCGAGTTTATACATTCCATGACCAATATTCAAGTTGTTTTCAAAGGTTTCTTTTATGAAACTGGACTCTATGATGTTTCTTTCTACTAAGTTATTTGAATGAACCAATTTCTTTGCACTTGACCAATTAATAGGGTGATTTTTATCTCTAACGTGGGCAAAGAGTGCATTATTATCTTGAGCATACCTGACACTTTTCTTATGTTGTTCAATTCTCTTTTCTAGGGCTTTACCAGTTTGACCAATATAGTATTTTTCACAAGCATTGCATGGAATACGATATACACATCCCTTGGTAATGTCAGGAGAATTCTTTATTAAGGCTGTTTTTATTGTATTTTTACTCTTAAATGCTACATTTACATTGAAGTTTTTTAACAGTTGGGGAATTTCTTTAAATGAATCACAATAAGGTAGTACAAGTAAATTTTGTGTGTTATAGTTTTTTCTGTTATCATTACCGAAAAAAGTCTTTTTTGCTGTTCTTAGGGCATCATCTAATACAATTTCAGGATACTTTAGTTTTTTACCTATTGCTCTAATACCATTTATTTCGTCATCAATATATTCAGGGCTGCAGACTCGGAATGCTCTTAAAAACATAGAAGTAAATACAGATTTCTTAACTTTGTTGCCTTGGTTTGAGTAATAATGGACATATGCCGAGATATTCGTTGGCTTTCTGTATACACTGAACTTGAGACTATTATTACATCTATGTATGCGTACAGAAAGCCAACGAATATCTCGGCATAAATAAATGGTATTAGAGCAATAGGTAAAAAACTAAAGTATCCTGAAATTGTATTAGATGATGCCCTAAGAACAGCAAAAAAGACTTTTTTCGGTAATGATAACAGAAAAAACTATAACACACAAAATTTACTTGTACTACCTTATTGTGATTCATTTAAAGAAATTCCCCAACTGTTAAAAAACTTCAATGTAAATGTAGCATTTAAGAGTAAAAATACAATAAAAACAGCCTTAATAAAGAATTCTCCTGACATTACCAAGGGATGTGTATATCGTATTCCATGCAATGCTTGTGAAAAATACTATATTGGTCAAACTGGTAAAGCCCTAGAAAAGAGAATTGAACAACATAAGAAAAGTGTCAGGTATGCTCAAGATAATAATGCACTCTTTGCCCACGTTAGAGATAAAAATCACCCTATTAATTGGTCAGGTGCAAAGAAATTGGTTCATTCAAATAACTTAGTAGAAAGAAACATCATAGAGTCCAGTTTCATAAAAGAAACCTTTGAAAACAACTTGAATATTGGTCATGGAATGTATAAACTCGACGCCTTTATATGTAAAGAGATTTGTAAACTATATAAAAAAACATTAACCACTTAATGTAGAATTGAATGTATTGTGAATAATTAACGTCGGTGTGAAATTAATATTTAGACCTAAGCTACCATTCATTAAAGTAAACAATTATTTTATATAGTATGCATAAGTATATTGGCACTATATAGTGTTATGCTAGATATAAGTATTGATATATACATGATTATATGTTTATGATATTAATGTTGTATACATATAAATGTATATATGCATAGGTATGTATGTGTATATATGTATACATGTATATATGTGGGTGTATATATATG
>NC_090738.1:71304829-71309829 GCF_036898095.1 Palaemon carinicauda
TGTAACACTTACATATTTGTAAATTTTTCTATTTCTTAATCATTGCTGTTAAGGTTTTAAGTCTTTTCGTTAGTTTTAAAAACTAAATATTTTCATAAATTAAATACAGTGAAACAAGGGATTGTTTAATTTTTTTTCAAATTCTCTTTCTTTTGTCTTAGTCTAAGGATTAGTTAAGATTTTATATTATGAGTGATATATTTTTTGTATTAATTCTTTTGAATTATTGTTTCAACTTTTAATAGAATATATTTTTTTGTAAAGTATGTATTCTTTCGATCACCAATATTTTTTTCTGAGTACTTTGCTTGTATTCCTGACTAAGAACTAAAGTAAGAGGTTGTTTTTTGAATGGTTCACATGAAGTAATAACGTAGTTTTTTTACTTATTTACAGAGACCCTAAAGATATTCAGTGTTCATATATTTTGTTGTCTGAAAGTTGCGTAATACTCCCAGAGATAGTTTATTTTCCAAGTGTAAAAGATTTATGTACAATAAAGAAGATGAGTTTTGGAGTTCGGGAATTTAAGTAATTCGCCAGCTGTAATATATTCATTTGTGCCCAGAACTGTGGCTCGAGAGTCTAATTTAGATATTGGGGATAACATGGCTGTGTTTTCATTGTAGGTTTGAACAGTATAGTGCTGATAGGATTCTGTGTAGTGTTAAGACTTAAAATTTTGGAGCTATAATTTTCTTATAAAGTACAAGATGTCACAGTTGAATGTACAAGAGTTTTTGAAAAACCCAATTATATAGGAATTGTCTGAAGCTCAGCGGCTCTCTATTTTAGTGACATTTGGTGGCCTTGCTAAAAGTGGAATGATTCAAGTCAAAATCAAGTTTCTAGCCTTAGAAGTTTTGATAAACTCAGGAGAGTTTTCTGAAGATATTGTAACAGCTCGAAAAATGTAGGAGAAGGCTGAAGCAGAATTTATAGCGAACATAGTATCAGTTGACCTAGGAACTGAAGGAATGAAAGCAGAAAGGAATGTTGAGGCTGAGATTCCATGAATTGCAATTTAAGAGAATTTGATTGGGTTGAATATGATGGCTGAACAGGAAGAAATAGAGAGTGAAGAGACAGTACGGTAAAGAAGAGAGAGAGAGACGAGGTAAAAAAAATTGCAAGAATGCGAGGGAAATGAAAGCCAGAGAAATTGAGAGACGAGAAGAGAGAGATAATAAGAGGAAAAAATGCAAGGAAATTGGAACTGTTGAATGCTCGTACAAGGTCTTCAACTCAGAGAGAGGTGACCCCTCCTATGCACGATCTCGTGATTAATGTAACAAATGTGCAGAGGTAATTCCAAAATTCACAGAAAAAGCTACAGACGAATTCTTCGATCATCTTGATACGGCCACATCGACGATGGAATGGCCAGAAGATAAATGGCCTGTGTTATTGCTGAGTCTCCTTATTAGAAAAGAAGCCAGTGCGTATCTTGCCTTGTCTCCGGACCAGAGGAATAAGTATGAACAAGTGAAGAGGAGCGTGCTGCAAGTTTATCAGATGAACCACGAATATTCTTAGGATATATTCTATAGTTTGCAAAAAAAAAAAAAAAAAAAAAAAAAAATACTTTCCTGGATTACGCTTATCAGGTACGATGATGTTTTAAAATATGGATAGAGGCTGCCAAAGTGAGAGAGATGGCTGATTTAGAAGAACTGATAGGGCTGTAAAAATATTTACGAGGAATTTATGAATATATTCGAACGTACTTGAGAGTGGTAGAACCTTACCTTGCCTTATTGCCTTATTTTAAGTTTGGGTTCCCCCAGGTCCCTCAGTGTGTGGCACCTTGTATATCCACCAGAGAGTTGCTAATGCAACTTCTGGTGTATTTTGCATCTTCTAGTCTTGGATGGTCTTGGATGAATCTGAGGTGTTTATCGAGCTTATTTTTAGACACATCTACGCTCATTATCGATGCTGGTGCGTAGTAGATTAATGTCTTGTATGCCTTCGTTAGTTTTCCTGGTATACTTTTGGGCACTATTAACCCACTTCGGCTTGCTTTTACTGATATTTTAACTCCATGATGTTTTCAGTAATTCCTTCTATTTGCTTCCATGCTTGTAAAATCCTATAGCGTTTTCTTTTTCTTTCTAGACTGTACAATTCTAAAAAATGTAGTCTTCCCCAGTAGTTAAGGTCCTTAACTTCTTTTATTCTAGCAGTAAATGACCTTTGTACACTCTCTATTTGTGCAATATCCTTTGGTAGTGTGGGTACCATATCACATTGCAGTACTCGAGTGTTCTGCATACCTAAGTTTTATACAGCATAATCATGTGTTCAGCTTTTCTTGTTCTAAAGTGTCTGAATAGCATTCCCATTTTTGCTTTACATTTAGCCAACAGTGTTGCTATTTGGTTGTTGCATAACATATTCCTGTTTAACTTTACACCAAGGTCTTTAATTGCTTTCTTGTTTGTAACTGTCTCGTTATTAGGTCCCTTGTATTCATATACCATTCATTCTCTGTTTCCATAATTTATTGATTTGAATTTATCAGAGTTAAATACCAACCTATTTATCTCCACCTATTCATATACTTTGTTTAAAACTCTTTGTAATGAGTTCCTATCTTTATCACAAGTAATTTCTCTATTTATTCCTGTGTCATCGGCGAAACTTCTCACTACAGAGTCTTTATAATTTTAGTCTCTGTTTGAGATAATAATAACAAACAGCAGTGCAGCGGATACCATACCCTCTGGCACGCCAGATATTACCTGAACTTCATCTGATTTCTCGTCACTTGCAACCACTATCTGTTTTCTGTTTTGTAGAAAATTTTTTATCCATTTTTCTATCTTTCCCACAGTATCATGCTTTCTCATTTTTTTTCTCTAATATATTGTGGTCTACCTTGTCAAAGGCTTTTTCAAAATCTAGATAGACCATGTCTGTTTTTTTTTTTTCATTTATCACATTTTTATAATTGTTTTCATAGTGTGCTATCAGCTCGGTTTGTGTACTGTTTCCGGGCACAAATCCGTGTTGACCTATACTAAATAAATTATTTCTATACAAATGATTCATTATTTTTTTTATTAACTTTCATACACTTTCATAATATGTAATGTTAGACTAACAGGTCTTTAATTTCTTGCCTCTAGTCTCAATCCCCTTTTGAAAATAGGGGTTATATATGCTAATTTATGTTTAACAAATATCTTTCTCATATCTACACCTTGTTTAGCAGTATTGCAAGCTGCTTCGCGATAGTGTGTGCAGAGTTTTTTTAACAAAATCGCTGGAACTCTATCTGGCCAGGCCGCTGATCCATTTTTAATTTCGCTGATAGCCTGCACAATATCTGCTTCATTAATATCTATATCCGTTAGATATTCAATATTTTCTTCTCTCATTTTTCTTTCATTATTCTCATTCGTAATTCTTAGCATGAATTCACTCTTATATTTTTCTGCTAATATGTTGAATATATCCTTTTTTTCATCCGTTAACTGTCCTACAATTCTTAGAGGGCCCATTTCTAATCTCCCTTCATTCATCTATTTTGCATAGGAGTAAATTACTTTGGGTTTTTTCTTGATATTTTGAATTTTCTTCTAAGTCTTTTTTTTTATTTTCTGTGGAATGTATATATGTTTTCTGCATTTTCTATGTTACTTTTTATTTCCATAGTTTTCCATACTTTTTTTTTCTTTTGCAAGATTTTTCTTGCACTTTCTAATTTCTGAAATAAGATCCTTCCGTCTCTTGGTATGTATGTCTGATATTTATTTTTTTTTTCTTGGTACATCTTTTTCAACAATTTTCTCCAGTATTTTATACAGTATTTCCGTATTTACTTGTATATTATCACTTATTATTAAATTTTGGCCAATCTTTGTTTTATTCTTCACTTATTTCTGAAGACAAAACAATTCTTACTATAAAAATTATATTTTCCATATCCTTCCCATTATTTTGTGCTTTGTTTTTATTTGCGATCACTTGCTTTGGAATGGACTATTAAATCTATGACATTGTGGTCGGAAATTCCCGTGTTATACACTATTATTGCTTTAACATAATTCACCTCATTCACAAATACTAAATCTAGGACATTGTCCTTTCTTGTCGGAATGCGGTTTAATTGTTGTATAGTTTGTTCTAATAGCATATCTTGAGGCTTTTCAAACTACCTCTCATATTCTGCGCTTCTATGAGTCTCTTTTTTTTATATGTATATATATAACCACTTCCTTCTATCTGTCCTTTCCAATCCAAAAAAGGAAAGTTAAAATCTCCGGATATGAATATATTCCAGTTTTTATGGTTTCTATATATATCATCTATTTTTTTTTCTATAATCATGTCAAACTCTTTAGTATTTGAGGGCCTGTAAACTACAATATTAACTAATTTTTCATATTCAAATTCTACTGCAATCAATTCGCATTTGGGTTGCTGTATTTTTCAGCGACTTTTCCTTCTTGATTTAGGTGTCTCCCATATATTGTGGTTCCCCCTTTATTCCTATTTGTTTTGTCTTATCTTTATGTTTGGGAACCCTTTATCTTGTCATCAGTGACAGTCTCTTGGGAATACCATTTTTCACTTTTATATAATATATCTATTTTTTTAGAATTATCGTTGATTGTTCTAAGAACTCCTTTTCCTTTTAGAGGTACTCGTTAATAAACCCTGTGCATTCATCACTATGATGCTTTGTCTTTTTCATCCCCATTATGAAATATTAGTTGTAATATGGAATATCCTATGTTTCTTTTCTGTTCTGATATGATGTTATTTTCTTCATTTCCAGGAATTCTGCCATCAATAAATCCAACTTCTCTATCATATTGGTCTTTCGCCCTTATATTTATTTTAGCGTATATACCTTCAATTATCCCCATATATGCACCAACCCTTAGCAATATATATGCAATCTTTGTAGTTTGTCTCTACTTGGCATATTTGGGTTAAAAGGCATCATATCTTGGGGCCTTATGTGCATAACGTGGTATATACTTGGCTTA
>NC_090738.1:71319829-71327201 GCF_036898095.1 Palaemon carinicauda
ATGCACGTGTTAGCCCAACCATCAAGGCACACTTTCTAACACATAAACATGAAAAAAAAAATCAATAATATACGGCAATTCCTTACTACGTAGTAAATTTTTACAAATATTGAAAAAAAAACAGAAATTGGCAACCGCAGTTAAATACCCAATATACCAATAACTACGTCGTATCTGACAAAAACAAAATCACGCATGGGTAGCCAGATCATCTAGACACACTTTCCAACACTAAAAAAGCAAAAGTTTTACGACACTATTTCGCAATATCTTACGGAAAAATGACTTGGCAAAAAAATGAAAAAAAATGAAAAAGGGGTACTCGCGGTAAAATGCCCGACATTCTAATATACGGCATCTCAGATAAAAAAAAAAAAAAGACATGCACGTGTTAGCCCAACCATCAAGGCACACTTTCTAACACATAAACATGAAAAAAAAATGAATAATATACGGCAATTCCTTACTACGTAGTAATTTTTACAAATATTGAAAAAAAACAGAAATTGGTAACCGCAGTTAAATACCCAATATACCAATAACTACGTCGTATCTGACAAAAACAAAGTCATGCATGGGTAGCCAGTTCATCTAGACACACTTTCCAACACTAAACAAGCAAAAGTTTTACGACACTATTTGGCAATATCTTACGGAAAAATGACTTGGCAAAAAAATGAAAAAAATGAAAAAGGGGCACTCGCGGTAAAATGGTCCTCGTGGTGATGAACGACATTTTAACTAAAAAAAAATCATGCACATGGTAGCCAAACAATCCACCAAGACTTTCCACAACTGATAACCTATACAAGTTGCACCATTCTACGACAATTTCATAATACGTAATAACTTTGATAATTATGCAAACTACCTTAGAAGGGTAAACTCGGTCGCGCTCGACCCCGACGCGTCTCAGAAATCGGGGAAGGAGTACAGCTACAGCAATGCACATCTGGACACTACTAGAGCGTGTAGGGGAGACACCTCCTGCAGGTCGATCACCCACAAATTCAGTCACGGGGGTGAGTCACGTGAGAAAAACCTGTTTTTTTTTTACGCTCGGGGTCGCGAACGACCCACCGTACCTATCCAGGGGTTAATGTTATAATCTGACCAATATAAGATTCTTAATTCATTTTGCACAAAACAAACTTTGTTATTTGTAGGGAATCATACGGCATGGATAAAATATTTATGACTTATATATTCTAAAATATGTAAGTATCAACTTTGAGCAGTAAATTCGAGTAAAACGTTAACATTTCCAGAAATTTTACTTCCTCTGTGCTAAAAAATCGTTAAAATGCTGAAAAACAGAAGTAAGACGTCGTATATTATAAAATTTAATGTCCAGCAGACATTACTCTTTACAGGAGGTACTCAGGTTTAGGAATAAGATCGGTCAAACCTTAGTTAAACATTAGATTTTCAACACAAATAAATAGAAACTTAAAGTTAAAAACGCAAAGCAGTTGCTTACCCCAGTTCTCGTAAGGTCCAGTGTTCGTCTCTTAAGGTTTGACTAATTTTATTACAATTGATTGATTGTAAGAGTGTTAATCGTAATTTTTTGTCCATATTCCTCATATGGAAAAGGTTTGATAAAGGAAAGCATGATTTATTTTTCACCATACAAATATCTTTTCATGTATAATGAATAGCATTAAATTTTCGTTGATGAAACTACGCAAATGTAAAATCATGTTATATTTATTTCTTTAGATTTTCATTATGGCTTGAGCTCCATAATTACAATATGCTAATCAATTTTGTTGTCGTTATAGAATTTTGTAGAGTTGTCAATCATGCATAGAAGAGGAGTTTTAAGTCTCGGAATAAGAATATATTTTTTTTTATTGACTCATACAGATTAGGTGTTAGCAGTCGTAAGGGGTAGCAGTTGTCATTATTTTTTTTAATGATAATGTTTACTTGCATGGAAGAATAATAAAGAAGGAAGTATATAAGATGAAGGATGAAAAGAAATAAAGTTTTAATACTATAAGGCTTTTGTTGGCCATTTAGCACAGACAACAGGCAGCGTTGCAATATGAAAATACCTGCCACGTCCAATATCTGCAGTCTACCTGTAAAGGAATATTGTTTGTTGATTACATTGGTGCATTCCCCGGAGTACTGGGTACAAATCCACTGTAACAGAGAGCCTGGTAGGGAGAGTCATTTGATCTGCAGACACAAAAGGAATAAAATTCTCTCATATGGGAAAACAGATATACAAGTATTCATATGCCATTCCAGCAGGGATTTTAAAACTAAAATATTAATAGAATTGCTATCATGCAATAATTTTTTTTCTCTAAATATTGGTGTAAAATAACCAATAGATAATTTGTATTTTCCGAATAAATATACTAGGAATTTATATTTTTTCATAAAGAAAGAGGTAAAATATATCCCACGATGTTATTAGTATCAGTAATGTCCACGTGCTTGTTCTAGTTTTAAACATTTATCGCAACAGGAACAGTCATAAAGAATTTAAATAATTATCTGGTTCTTTTTCATCTTGACGAAGGTACTTAGAACTTTTCTCCTTTTGCATTAAAGCAATGGTACTCATGATAATTCTTTTTAAGATTAGGATTGAGTTTATGGTGAATACAAAAAAAAATGAAAAAAAATGTTTAATGTGAAATACCTGTGATTTTAGAAAAGATTTAATGTAAATTCCTGGCATACTACCTAAACACCAGCAATTAAGGAATTGTGATTTAAAATTTAATATTTTAGACTCTCTCTCTCTCTCTCTCTCTTTCTCTCCTCTCTCTCTCTCTCTCTCTCTCTCTCTCTCTCTCCTCTCTCTCTCTCTCTCTCTCTCTCTCTCGTCACGTCTTTTTTTTCTTTACCATCATAGTTATTGTAATGATAGGCGAACAAAAAACTTTTTCGAATTCTATAAGTTAAGTGAAATGGAAATTCAAAACTGCAATATTGTATAACATTGAAATCTTTTTTTATTATTAGTTCATTTATGTACCTCACAGCTGGGCTAGTTAACGTCAACAAACTTCGTCAGCCATCTTTTTTTTTTTGGTGCGGGGGGGGGGGGGGGGGGGGCATGTCTTAAGTTAGAGGCTCAGCTAAGAAAAGATTAATTTAAGGATTCCTATTTACTTTGTTCATGTTCAGATAATTAGAGAAATATGGCTTCTGGCATTGTTACGGGAAGTACTTAATCAAACCGGGCGGGAAAATGCGGTTGATATTCAAGACATGTATTATGACCATTGAAATGGAATATTACATTATCTCTAGTTGTGGCCTTATCAGCTATAATTATTTGCATTTTTCGTCCAATTGAGTAAGAATATCTAAAAACACTGGTTGCGAAATTTGATTACCTACCATAGTCAATTTTTTGAACTAATCTCTCACGCATTCATCTCAATAGATAGTAGGTTGGCCAGGGCAACAGCCACCTGTTGAGATACTACCATTATATGGTTATGGGCTCTTTTGACGGGCCAGACAGTACTACATCGGATCCCTTTCTCTGGTTACGGTTTATTTTCCCTTTGCCTACACATACATACATAACTACTTATACACAGACCGGTACGTACATATACACAGAACACACAAACATATATATATATATATATATATATATATATATATATATATATATATATATATATATATATACATATATATATATATATATATATATATATATATATATATATATATATATATATATATATATATATATATATTTATATATATGTATATTTATTTATATATATATATATATATATATATTATATATATATATATATATATATATATATATATATATATATATATATATATATATATATATATATATATATATCTATATATATATATATATATATATATATATATATATATATATATATATATATATATATATATATATATATATATATATATATATTATTATTATTATCATTATTATTATTATTATTATTATTATTATTATTATTATGATCGTTATTATTATTATTATTATTATTATTATTATTATTATTATTATTATTATTATTATTATTATTAGCTAAGCCACAACCCTAGTTGGAAAAACAACATACTGTAAGTCCAAGGGCTCCAATAAGGGATATAGTCAAATGAGGAAAGGAAATAAGGAAATAAATAAATGATGAGCACAAATTGACAATAAATCATTTTAAAACCAGTAACAACGTTAAAAACAGATATATCATATATAAACTATAAAAAGACTTATGTCAGCTTGGCCAACATAAAAACATAATCGCTCCGATTAGGAAGATCATTCAACAACTTGGTAACAGCTGGAATAAAATTTCTAGAGTACTGTGTAGTATGGTGCCTCATGATAAAGAAGACACAGACCTAATGTATATCTCAAAAGTAAATTTGCTGTCAAGAATTACACCTAAAATATTAAGAATCATACAAATTTAACGAAACATTATCAATGCTGAGATCCAGATGTTGAGGAGCCACCGTTCTTGACCTACTTATAATCATACTTTGAGTTTTGTTAAGATTCAACTTTAAACCAAATAATTTGTACCATGCACTAATTTTAGCTGAATCTCTATTAAGGGATTCACCAACCCCAAATCCACATTCAGGGGATAGAATTGATACACAGAGAGTAGCATTATCTACATATGAAACAAGCTTGTTTTCTAGGCCAAACCACAAGCCATGTGTATATAGTATGAAAAGTAATGGGCCAATAACACTACCCTGTGGAATACCAGATATCACATTCCTATACTTAATATGCTGCCCATCAACAACAACTCTTTGAGATCTATTACTTAAAAAATCAATAATAATAGTTAGAAATGACCAACCCACTTCCAACTGTTTGAGTTTGAAAACAAGGGCCTCATGATTAACACGGTCAAAGGCAGCACTGAAATCAAGGCCAATCATACGAACTTCTTGACCACAATCATGGGATTTCTATAGAGCGTTGGAGATTGTAAGAAGGGCATCACATGCTCAAAGGCCTGTATGAAACACAAATTGCAAACTAGGGAATTGTGACGTGCCGAGAAAAGGTTTGTGATTCAAAGGCAGAATACAAGCAACTGAGTCACAACCTCCTCTTGGCTCGTCACATTGGTGACCGTCGAAAGTTGACTCGCTCCTCCCGCCTTCCACCCTTCCCCTCCCCCTTCCATCATTGGTACTATAGCGGACTTCACGGAAGATGGCGCCGTCCCATTGAAAATTTGGTCGTTCACCTGCGCAGAGCTATTTGCTTGGGTTCAGCGCCAGAAGTCCAGTTCAGTATCAAGGGCGTAACTCGCTCAACCACCAAAGCAGATTATGTTCTCGCGGCAATACCCAAGGATACCTTCCCGGAAATATCCGACTGGCTTTGTGAACAAGGAGACACCCCAATAGCGTTTGTCACCCTCAAAACATACCTTTTGCAGCAATACTCGCCGTCGCCAACCGCCCATATAGCAAAGCTTTTTCAGCTCCCGCAAAAACCACTGGGGGACCAAAGGGCTTCGTTCGCACTCAGAGAAATGGCCATTATCGCTTGCCTGCAACCAGTCGCAGATGCCTCTCCTCGTGAGGTGAACCTACTAATGCCCTTTGGATACGCCGTATACCCGAACCTGTACGTGTTACCATACCCGATGTCGATAGTTTACCAATAAAAGACTTGATGAGCAAAGCCGAAGCCCTTATGGACTGCTACTTCACAACCTTCAAGATCTCCTTAACGCCTCCACTCCTGATATGGAGGCCGCCTATTCAACGTCAACCAAACCTAACATTAATGCCAAAGGACATACATGCCTACCCCGTGATGAGTCGGAGCAGCGACGAAGCCAACCATCACCCACCTCTTGCTCGCGCCCCAACCAACGACTTCCACAGCCACTTACGACCGCCCATCGGCAACTACTACCATCTCAGATTCTGAGCAGCCGCAAAGAAATGTGCTATGAATGGTCAGATTATATATATATATATATATATTATATATATATATATATATATATATATATATATATATATATATATATATATTATATATATATATATATATATATATTTGGATATATATATCATTACTTGATAGCCTACAACCCTAGTTGTAAAGCAGAAAGCTAAAAGCCCTGTGAGGGAAGTAAACCAAGAAAAAAAAATATTGAAATGATAGTAAGAGCATTAAAGTATATATTTCATATATATAAACAAAATAGCGAGCCCGAAATAACCATTAAGCATGAGACCTCTAAACCAAGACCGTAAAAGACCATGGTACAAAGTCTCTGGAACTATCCAAAATTAAGAAATATGGTTTGATATTGAAATAGCCTTGTTCAAATAGAGCTGCTCACCATAATTAATGTCACTTCCACCCCTACTAAAAAGAACGTAGCCACGAAAACAATTATAGTTAGTTAACCCGTTAGGTGAAAAAAATTTTTTTTTGGTAATATATATATATATATATATATATATATATATATATATATATATATATATATATATATATATATTTATATACATAACCATGTATATATATATATATATATATATATATATATATATATATATATATATATTTGCGTGTCTGTGTATGTGTGAATATATTTTTATTAATGTATACACACACACACACACACACACACACACACACATATATATATATATATATATATATATATATATATATATATATATATATATATATATATAATATATATATATATGTCTCTGTGTTTGTGTTTCGCTTTATATATTGTAAATAGGTACTAGATTCGTTCTTCTCAAAAAATTTTACTCAGATATGTGTTTCCTTGAAATATTCGATAAATTTCAATAAGGAATTTTTTTTTCAAACAAAAGTTTAATCATTTGTATTCATATATGATAATAAAAATAATAAACTACAATTATTATTCATTCATTAGAGTCTTTCATCATAGGTAAGATTACAAATACCTTTTGTTCGTTATGTGAGTAGATAATAACTACGATTCTCTCTCTCTCTCTCTCTCTCTCTCTCTCTCTCTCTCTCTCTCTCTCTCTCTCTCTCTCTCTCTCTCTCTCTCTCTCTCTCTTCTAACTGAATTTAGAAAAAAAACACGTCTCTCTCTCTCTCTCTCTCTCTCTCTCTCTCTCTCTCTCTCTCTCTCTCTCCTCTCTCTCTTTCTTTGCTAAGAGTTCTACAATGGGTATTACTTGTTTTTTTCTAAATTCAGTTGGAAGAGAGAGAGAGAGAGAGAGAGAGAGAGAGAGAGAGAGAGAGAGAGAGAGAGATTTGTAAAATACTCTTGAAACCTCTCTCTCATCCTTCCCGTGTGTTTGTCTTTCTGTAATTGAGGGGGATTTTAATAGAGATCTT
>NC_090738.1:71327701-71330201 GCF_036898095.1 Palaemon carinicauda
GTTTTCATGAAGCATTGCCTGCGGGATTAGTTTTCCCCACATTCATATTCAAGCATAAATTTAACTTGATTGATTTTGATTAACGCTAACAGCGTTTTGTTAACTTTAAATGGACGTTGATGTAAAGAACAATTTCACTCTTCATTCATCCAGTAAGTTTATCTCGCTCGTACTAACAAGTAATTGAATCAAATTTGCTGGAACTAACCCCTCTCCCTTTTTTCTCCCTTTTATCCCCAGCGTGTGAATAATTTTTCTTCACTCTTCTTCTTTCATTCGTATTTTTGGCTCTCCCTAACAATACTGTAGCTACCCCTTAAACGTTCTCTCCTACATTAGGTTTTCTTTATCGAAATATTGGGAAAACTATTTTAAAAATACTAAATCTGTTGGCAGTAGCGCACCCCATGCTCGTGACGTCACAGTGTAGATATGCACAGCAAGGTGCCTTATCCCAGCGTATGATGGTTCTTTCCTTAAACTATATGAGTCGAGATAAATTGCTAAACTGATTTGAATATAATTTCTAATGTAGCTAACTTTAATGTATCCTTTATTTCTTAATACCAATTATGGTTTGTTAATTTTAAGATATTTGCCCATCGCACCAGCCCATTGCTAATTGATCATCAACTATTTAATTTTCAGGAAGCCAGAATAGGTTGGATTATTGTATATATAAACTCCCTTAGAGCAGCAAGATTTCTCTAAAGTATTTTGTACAAAATCCTGCCTCTTATGGACTCCTTGCAACAATATGTTGCCTTGTCCTAAAGTCCCAATATGGCACCTCCACTGGATTACCCTGTGCATCATGGCCGTCACTTGTTTGGAAAGGTAAAGACAGGTGATCCCTCCCAACCTTAACCTAACCCCATTTGTACGGAAGCAGTTGTGGCTGTCTGACCTACTTAGTCACTGGCCAGTGAGTAAATTCGTGCATCTCTGGTTCAACACCCCCCCCCCCCCCACCCACACCCACACACCCCCCGCTTCCAAAGACTTGACTCACAGAGGAGTCCTGCCGGTCGGAGAGATAGAGTAAAAGATCTAGAGTGCAACGATTCGGTTAACTGCCATTTTAGGACCCGGACTATCTTCGAAGGAGTGCAGGAACTACAAAGGTGGCCACTTAGTTTTCACCCATTTCTCAGTTTAAACTAATTTTAACTTAAGTAGGTAAACTGTCTATTACATATTTCTGAGTGTGTGCTGTGATATTGTGTGTATATATTTTTTTCTATATAATTTTTTGCCTTTGAGATTAGCACAGTCTCTGGGTCACATGGGCAACGTGTGTAACCTCCTTTTGATTATTGATCATTGTAGAAGACCCCCTGTCTAAGCAACCATTTTTATCATTTTGAATTGACTTTTATTACATCACTCTTTATCTATGATACCATTCGTGTGTTTGTTCAGATGTCCTTTCCGTTTAATGTAACTTTGTAAAAAGAATCAATATTAGGTTAATTAAGCCTCCTTTTTATTTTTACTCACTGATCTATTTCAATGTGTCTATTATGAATATTTGATCACGAGACAGGATATCCGATATTTTAAAAGGAGTAACTTGAAAAATGGTGTGTTAGTGAGCAACTTATTGCTGAATATTGGCTTCGAAGGTAAAGATCGATATCTTGAACTTTTAAACTTCACTCTACATCACTGCTCCCATTTATTTATTGTTTCTAGTTACATTAACGAAAGATTCCTCTCCAGCATCTCACTGTGGTCACTAGGACGGAGCCAAAACAGAGCCTTAAGCCCCTATTACACTCATCCGATTTCCTACAGCGCCATCAGTCGCGATGCTTGCATATTGTCAAACCGGAGCGTGTGATTGCAAATCGGTTGTATGAAAGCTCACCCATGTCGGTCATGGGTGAGCTTTCATACAATCGATTTGTAATCACACGCTCCGATTTGACAATATGCAAGCATCGGGACTGATGGCGCCATAGGAAACAGGATAAGTGTAATAGGGGCTTTAGAGTGAAGATGACTATAGACCTGACAAAGTTAGAGTAGGTCTTTAAATTACTTTTATTTTCACTTGTTGAGTTCTCCGGCCTCTGGACAGAGTAAAATTTCCCCCATTAGTATTTAAGAGTGACGGTTAGTAAACTGCGGCAGTAAAGTTATTAGCAGGGTGTTTGTGCCCCGAGTGTAAGTGCTCATTATCCTCACCTGTTGATCTTTGCGTAACAGACGTAGGGAGACTTTCTTGGACTAAGTTCCCACTCAAACATATAAATAATAAAATAGTTCTCCACTCTATATATATATATATATATATATATATATATATATATATATATATATATATATATATATAGGTGTAGATATATATATATATATATATATATATATATATATATATATATATATATATATATATATATATAATATATATATATATATATATAGGTGTAGATATACACACACACACCACACATATATATATATATATATATATATATATATATATATATATATA
>NC_090738.1:71347701-71360201 GCF_036898095.1 Palaemon carinicauda
CCTGGCAAGTCAAATGAAGAAAGCAGAGGAAATTATAATGAAACATATAAATCTAGAGGGAATTATCATCATAAGGGAGCTAGACCAAAGAATAGGTATTGCCAGTATTGTCAAAGAGGAGGTCACACAGACCAAGAATGTTGGTATCAAGGTAAGAAACATAATAAACCCTCCGAAAATACTCCTCAGGCACAGGCAAAGAATAACTCAAACCCTACTAATTACTCCGAAGAAAAACAAGGTAACAGAAAGTGACTAGAAGAGCAGAATAGGAGTCCAGGAAATAGGAAAACCAAAGAATGGAAGGATGTTGCAGGTAGCGGAGGTACATCCATGTTGCCAGCAACATATTTATCCTTCCGATAGCAATTATTACCCAAGACAAATATCAAGATAGAAGGTAAAGAATGTCTTAGTTTGTTAGATTCAGGAAGTTCTGTAAATCTCATAGGGCTCCATACCTTAACTGATTATTTGAATATACCTATTTCCGCAATTAGGAGTGAGGATACATTAATTCAGGGGATAACTGGCAATCAGCTTAACAATGTAGGAGCCATAGATTTAAACATTGAATTACTAGAGAAGAAGTGTCAAGGGCTATTTTTGGTTTAGCAAAAAGTAGCATTTCCCGCTCGAGCTTTGATTTCTTTTGCAACCATGCAAGATTTTGGCATAGTTTTTGATTGTCAAGACAGAAGACTAGTTCTAAATGGAAATAATCGGGAAGTCTGTTTCCAACTTGTTGACGACAAGACCACTACAAATTTGGCCAATTTGCAGGGGACCGCTTCGATAGTTGAAACACACTCCGGTTCAGAAAGAGAAAGGGAAATCAAAGTAAAATCAGAAGAAAGGGAGAAAGAAGAGAATTTAGCAATTGCACCTAGAAAGGGAGAAATTACTTCTTGTAAAGGCAGCACACATACTAAGGAAGAAAATGTCGACAGAGAATCTGTGAGAATAGATAAAAAGGAATTCCAAGAAGTTTTGCTGTTAGGCACATTGAACTCACAAGAATTAAGACACTTAGGAGAAACAGAATCTCATAACGGAGGAGATGAAGATTTATGTTTTTATACTCAAGTAAAAAATGGGGAAATAAGTCTGATCAGCACAGCAGATGCAAACAAAATAAGATTTAGGCTAGCTAGAGATTTAATACTACTGCCCAATACTCTTACTAGAGTATATTTGATAACCCGCCTACACACAAATAATGATGTAATCTTGACCCCAGAAGGATTGCCAGAACATGTCAGAATGGATAACTCATTAGTTCAGATGGAGGGATTAGCCTGTACTACTTATGTCATGAATTATTCTGATAAAAGACTCCATTTGTTAGCGGGTACCGAATTTTGTACAGGAATAGAAGTTGCACACAAAATGATTCCGTTAGAGGAGGAAGCATTCTTTACCATAGGAAAAATTGATGCAGGAATAGATAGGGAGATAGATAACACCGATTTTCCTGAGTACAGAAAAAGATTAATAGAAACCTTAAATAAATATAGGCAGGGCATAGCAATTACGGGTGATAGGTTAGGTAGGACTGAGGTGTTAAGACATAAGATAATCCTAGATGATGGAGCCAAACCCTTTTTCATACCTAATTATAAATTACCTATCAGCCAACGTCCAATTGTAGATAAAATGAGAGGAAATGAAAGAAGAAGGAGTGGTCATACCCTCTAAATCACCTTATAATTCTCCCATGTTGTTGATTCCAAAGAAAGATGGAAGTTACAGATTAGTGATTGATTATCGCAAGTTGAATGCGAACACAGTTCCTGATAGAATGCCCATGCCTCTAATAAACGATGTTTTGACTCAGTTAGGAGGAGCAAAGATCTTCTCATCCTTAGATCTACTGAGTGGATATTGGCAAGTACCTTTAGACGAAGAATCAAAGCCATTAACTGCCTTCAGCACCCATAAAGAACACTTAGAATTTCAGGTAATGCCATTTGGGTTAACATCAGCTCCATTGACTTTTGTAAGGTTAATGTTACAGATCTTAGGAGGCATAGAGAATGTGTCAGTCTATTTAGATGATGTCATTATATTTAGCAAAGATATAGAGAGCCATTTCAGAACCATAGAAATCGTTTTAGAACGACTAAGACGGGCAGGATTAAAGATAAAGGTTAAGAAATGTCAATTCTTGATGAAATCTTTAGAATATTTAAGACATGTGATCAGTGCTGATGAATTGCACATGCAAGAAGGAAAAATAAAGGCGTAAGAAGATTTTTAGGGATGATAGGATACTATAGACCATTTGTCAAAAATTTTGCTACTATAACTAAACCATCGACAGAATTAACTAAGAAGGATGTAGAGTTTGAATGGAAAGCAGAGCAAGAGGAGGCTTTTCAAAAGTTGAAGGAGAAATTAATCCAAGATCCTATCTTAGTGTATCCAGACTTTAGCAAGCAATTTTACTTAGCATTTGATGCTTCAAATACAGGAATAGAAGCAGTTTTGTTACAGAAGGCAAAAACCAGAATGAGGGTAGTATATTATGCAAATAGAGTCCTGAATGCGGCCGAACGAAATTACAATACCACAGAAAAGGAATGTTTAGCCATTTATTGGGCACTGAGAAAGTTTCGGCACATTGTTAGGACACAAGTAAATGTACTCACTGACCATAAACCCATCTGTGACCTATTTGAGAAGAGAGCTTTCACTAATAACTTAAAGTTTAATCGATGGTTTATTAGTGTGCTAGAGTTTGCTCCATAATTTAGATACATTCCAGGTAAAATTAATACTTTAGCAGGTGGATTATCTAGAGCACAAGAGGATACTGAAAGAATTATCACAACTAACACTTTTTGTTTAAGCTGTCAGGTCGTAGACTTAGATTTGGAAAGAGTAAAAATAGAACAAGAGAAACAAGCAAGTATCAGGAAAATAATAGGAGATTTGCTACAAGATGAAACCTCTAGGTCAGATTTTGAATTAATAAATGTGATATTATATAAAAAGGCTAAGGATAGGAGGGCTTGCTCTAGACTATATGTACCTGACACCCTGACTAAGGAAGTATTAGCTCTAACACATACCCAAAAGTTGGCAGGGCATCCAGGAATCAAAAAGACTCTGAGAACAATAATTAGAAATTATTTTTGGCTTAAGTGCAGCGGAGAAGCAAAGCAATTTGTAAATGATTGTCGAACTTGTAAAAGGCATATATATATACATAATTATTTATATACAGTTTATATATATATATATATATATATATATATATATATATATATATATATATATATATATATATATATATATATATATATATATATATATATATATATATATATATATATATATATATATATATGCCCCCTGTGGCCGCGGGGGCATAAAACAATTAGAATAGCGCCAACGTTATCCCTGCGTGTCGTAAGAGGCGACTAAAAGGGACAGGACGAGGGGGCTGGGAACCCCCTCTCCTGTAAAAGTATCCTGTGAGACAGCAACAAAGAGATGGAGCTGGGGGGAGAGTGACTGCTCCCCGCACTCTAGTTTTGGGGTGTTTTAATGTGCGTGGATGTAGTACGATAGAGAGTAAAAGATGTGAGATTGGAAGTATGTTTAGAAGTAGAAGGATAGATGTATTGGCCTTGTGTGAGACAAAGATGAAAGGAAAGGGTGAAGTGATGTTTGGTGAAATGTCTGGTAGAGTGTCTGGGATTGAAAGGGGAAGAGCGAGAGAGGGTGTGGCTTTATTGCTGAGTGAATGGATGACAGGTAAAGTAGTGGAATGGAAGGAGATATCATCTAGGTTAATGTGGGTAAGGGTTAGGTTGGGTAGGGAATGTTGGGCGTTTGTCAGTGCGTATGGGCCAGGTAGTGAGAAAAGTGAAGAAGAGCGGAATGAGTTCTGGAATGAATTAACTAGGTGTGTAGAAGGACTGGGTAGAAGGAATTATGTAGTTTTCATAAGTGACTTAAATGCTAGAGTGGGTGCTGGAGAGGTAGAAGGTGTCATTGGGAAGTATGGCGTACCAGGTGAAAATGAGAGTGGTGAGAGACTGGTAGATATGTGTGTTGAACAAGAGATGGTAATAAGTGCTAGGTTTTTTAAGAAGAAAGATAAAAATAAGTATACATGGGTAAGAGTGGCAAATGGAAGAGTAGTAGAAAGGGCATTAATGGATTATGTGTTGATAACTAAAAGAATGTTTGGAAGATTGGAAGACGTGCACGTGTTTAGGGGTATGGCTAACGGTATGTCTGATCATTTTTTGGTGGAAGGAAAATTGGTTGTAGCAAAAGAGTGGGGGAATAGAGTAGGTGGATGTAAAAGGGAGCTAGTGAGGGTTGAAGAGCTAATAAAACCTGAGGTAAAAAGTAAATATCAGGAAAGGTTGAAAATGGCATATGACGAGGTGAGAGTAAGAGAAACTGGTAATTTAGAGGAGGAGTGGAAGTTAGCAAAAGAAAATTTTGTTGGGATTGCAAGTGATGTATGTGGCAAGAAGGTTGTTGGAGGCAGCATGAGGAAGGGCAGTGAATGGTGGAATGAAGGAGTGAAGGTAAAAGTGGAAGAAAAAAAGAGGGCTTTTGAAGAATGGCTGCAGAGTAATAGTATAGAGAAGTATGAAAAATATAGAGAGAAAAAGGTGGAAGTAAAGCGCAAGGTACGTGAGGCAAAGAGGGCAGCTGACCTGAGGTGGGGTCAGGGACTGGGTCAGTCATATGAAGAGAATAAGAAGAAGTTTTGGAAAGAAGTGAAGAGAGTAAGAAAGGCCGGCACAAGAATTGAAGAGACAGTGAAAGATGGAAATGGAAGGTTGTTAAAAGGAGAGGAGGCAAGGAAAAGGTGGGCGGAATATTTTGAAAGTTTGCTGAATGTTGAGGATGATAGGGAGGCAGAGATAATTGCTGTTCCAGGTGTTGAGGTGCCAGTAATGGGAGATGAGAATGAGAGAGAGATTACAATAGGGGAAGTGAGGAGAGCACTAGATGAAACGAGAGTAGGAAAAGCATCTGGTATGGATGGTGTGAAAGCTGAGATGTTGAAGGAAGGGGGTGTGACTGTAATTGAATGGTTGGTGAGATTGTTTAATGTGTGATTTGTGTTGTCAATGGTACCAGTAGATTGGGTCTGTGCATGTATTGTACCACTATATAAGGGTAAGGGAGATGTGCATGAGTGTTGTAATTCAAGAGGTATTAGTTTGTTGAGTGTAGTTGGAAAAGTGTATGGTAGAGTACTGATTAATAGGATTAAGGATAAAACAGAGAATGCAATCTTGGAAGTACAGGGTGGTTTTAGAAGAGGTAGGGGTTGTATGAATCAGATTTTTACAGTTAGGCAGATATGCGAGAAATATTTAGCAAAAGGTAAGGAGGTGTATGTTGCGTTTATGGATCTGGAGAAACCATATGATAGAGTTGATAGGGAAGCAATGTGGAATGTGATGAGGTTATATGGAGTTGGTGGAAGGTTGTTGCAAGCAGTGAAAAGTTTCTACAAATGTAGTAAAGCATGTGTTTGAATAGGAAATAAAGTGAGCGATTGGTTTCCGGTGAGAGTGGGGCTGAGACAGGGATGTGTGATGTCGCCGTGGTTGTTTAACTTGTATGTTGATGGAGTGGTGAGAGAGGTGAATGCTCGAGTGCTTGGACGAGGATTAAAACTGGTAGACGAGAATGATCATGAATGGGAGGTAAATCAGTTGTTGTTTGCGGATGATACTGTACTGGTAGCAGACAAAGAAGAGAAGCTTGACCGACCAGTGACAGAATTTGGAAGGGTGTGTGAGAGAAGGAAGTTGAGAGTTAATGTGGGTAAGAGTAAGGTTATGAGATGTACGAGAAGGGAAGGTGGTGCAAGGTTGAATGTCATGTTGAATGGAGAGTTACTTGAGGAGGTGGATCAGTTTAAGTACTTGGGGTCTGTTGTTGCAGCAAATGGTGGAGTGGAAGCAGATGTACGTCAGAGAGTGAATGAAGGTTGCAAAGTGTTGGGGGCAGTTAAGGGAGTAGTAAAAAATAGAGGGTTGGGCATGAATGTAAAGAGAGTTCTATATGAGAAAGTGATTGTACCAACTGTGATGTATGGATCGGAGTTGTGGGGAATGAAAGTGACGGAGAGACAGAAATTGAATGTGTTTGAGATGAAGTGTCTGAGGAGTATGGCTGGTGTATCTCGAGTGGATAGGGTCAGGAACGAGGTGGTGAGGGTGAGAACGGGTGTAAGAAATGAGTTAGCGGCTAGAGTGGATATGAATGTGTTGAGGTGGTTTGGCCATGTTGAGAGAATGGAGAATGGCTGTCTGCTAAAGAAGGTGATGAATGCAAGAGTTGATGGGAGAAGTACAAGAGGAAGGCCAAGGTTTGGGTGGATGGATGGTGTGAAGAAAGCTCTGGGTGATAGGAGGATAGATGTGAGAGAGGCAAGAGAGCGTGCTAGAAATAGGAATGAATGGCGAGCGATTGTGACGCAGTTCCGGTAGGCCCTGCTGCTTCCTCCGGTGCCTTAGATGACCGCGGAGGTAGCAGCAGTAGGGGACTCAGCAGTATGAAGCTTCATCTGTGGTGGAAATGTGGGAGGTTGGGCTGTGGCACCCTAGCAGTACCAGCTGAACTCGGCTGAGTCCCTGGTTAGGCTGGAGGAACATAGAGAGTAGAGGTCCCCTTTTTTTGTTTTGTTCTTGTTGATGTCGGCTACCCCCCAAAATTGGGGGAAGTGCCTTTGGTATATGGATGGAGATATATATATATATATATATATATATATATATATATATATATATATATATATATATATATATATATATATATATATATATATATATAAATGTATACAAGAACACACACATACTTATACCTACATATATATATATATATATATATATATATATATATATATATATATATATATATATATATATATATATACATATATATATATATATATATATATATATATATATATATATATATATATGTATATATATATATATATATATATATATATATATATATATATATATATATATATATATATATATATATATATATATATATAGGCACACACATACCATTATATATATATATATATATATATATATATATATATATATATATATATATATATATATATATATATATATATATATATATATATATATGTATATATATACATATATATATATATATATATATATATATATATATATATATATATATATATATATATATATATGTATATATATATATATATAGATAGATAGATAGATAGATAGATAGATATAAATATATAGATATATATGTGTGTGTATGCGTGTGTGTGCGCGCGCACGTGACTGTGTGTGTGTTTGTGTGTATGTGTGTATGTGGGAATATACTTTTAAGTCTTGTTCTGCAGTCAGTAAACTTGGAATATGTTTTGACAAATTATTTATATTAAAGTCTCTATATAAGTCCCTCGATAAGTAGAAAATCAAAACTACTGGTACTATTTGAGATTTTACAATTGCTATAACAACAATGTTGATGAAACCCAACGCACTCGTGATAGGTAAGTTTTTATATGCGAATGTAATGATATGTCTATCTTAACGTTCACAAGTAAAAATAAGACTTACTATGAATATCACGAAGATAGTCGTCGTATAAATGATGCACTCAAACCTAACGTATACTAGCCACATCTGATACACAAATGCAATGATGGAATTCGCAGAGTAGACATAATTCGTAGTTTTATTGGCTAAATACCCAACCAAGGATCATAGCAAAGGAATATTAATCTATTAGCCACTGTTCCTAAAGGTTCTTAATGTGCCAATAATTGCTGCTAAATGATTGTATTGCCCTCTTCTGGGGTGCTGTTCGCATAAGTCTTTATCTCCACGTTCACACATTGATCAACGTAACATGACAGAACTACCTAATATTTGCTAGTATGCTAGTTGTAATATATATGAGAGCTGCAAGCTAAAAAATATGGATTTTTCGAAAGAAAAATGCAAATTACTAATATACAAAATCCTTGATCGATTGCATTCTGGTAGATGAATAAACTTTGCAATAACTGACCACACATATTGTCAAAATGGTTTGTGTTTGTTGAGGGGTATACTTGCAACATTGTAACAAATAACATGAATATTTGCGTAATATCTTGATTTCTTCGATTAAAAAATGAAAAGTGGATACTAGAACGTAGTCTTAGCGTTTGCAAATGAGAAATGTTCAATAATCTGACTAGGCAATCAATTATTATTCCCATAAAATATATGTTAATTGATTAAAAAAAAAATTTAAACTTATATTTTGTTCACAATCTTATGATAGTCTATATGAAGAACAAACAAAAAATTGGGAGAAAGAAAAAGAAAATTAAAGGAAATACAAGAAAGGAAATAGTGAACCCATTCTAAAGATGACTTCAAAGCTTCAACTTAATTATAAGTAACTATGGAGCAATGGCCATATTGCTATCTTCGTTAGCCAGCGTTTTATCATTTTACAAGTTTGAGGCTAAAACTATGACAACAAATATTTAGGATATTCTTTTCTTTTTCGGAAGTCTAGAAAAAAATTC
The DNA here is from genome assembly GCF_036898095.1 of Palaemon carinicauda. Lineage (NCBI taxonomy): Eukaryota > Metazoa > Arthropoda > Malacostraca > Decapoda > Palaemonidae > Palaemon > Palaemon carinicauda. The sequence goes on from NC_090738.1 coordinate 71,356,274, forward strand.
TGTATAGTTGCAATGGGCCCAGAAGGAAAATAATCGGGATAAATGGGTATGAAAGGAGAAATAATGATCATAGTTATTTAAATGAATTATTTTACTGATGTAGTTACATCTATATAAAACATAGCTATTTATAGCTATGAATTCTATCTTGTATCTTTTTGTATAATTGCATGACATTTTTATATATGAAATGATCCTTTAATAACAACTAAAATCAAATCTATGGTTAACCATTAAAGCCAACTAATAAAATTTTCCTTTTGACCTAATAACATTTATCACAGCAGCCAAACTTTGTCCATGTTCTTCAAGCGTTTTTGTACCCAGACAAAGCAACTTCCCTCTGCTCTCAATTCCCGGTTTTAGTAAGGGCACCTGTAAAAATTTATTCTTATATTAGGCTCTCGATATACTACTATGCCTAGTATTTCTAGACAAAAGAAGCGAGTGATTTAATAATTCCTTAAGCTCATGCTTCTATTATGTAGAATTTTTGGGTCTTAATTTTCCCTTAGGTTATTTGAGATTGAATATAATCTAATATCTAATACTCTCTCTCTCTCTCTCTCTCTCTCTCTCTCTCTCTCTCTCTCTCTCTCTCTCTCTCTCTCTCTCTCTTTCTTTGTGCGTGTGTCTTATTCGCGCTTCCCTGACCCTTATTCCTCTCTTAATTTAAACTTATCTTTTTTCCATCTGACCTGGGATATTTAGGGAGCTGAGTTTTCTAAGTTAATGTATGTTTAATGAACAACAAATATAAAAAAGAGAAAGCCGGAACAGAAATGTGCACCAAGATTAGTACGTTCTTAACCTACTTATAGTAAATGGTTTATTGTTCCGGAGATGGCCATATAAAAAATCAGACTACTTAATAGCGTATGGTTTTTAGTCCTATAGATGGCCATATAATAAAACAAACAAAAAAAGAAAATACAAATGATATGGAAGATATTAAAAGAAACTATTCAAAGAAAGACTTCAAACACTCAACTCAGCTGTGAATGACAGAAAGGTGATGGTCTCATGGTCATCTTTGTCAGTTAACGTCACCTTGTTTTTCAAGTTGAAGGCAAAACTCTGATAATAAAAATCTTCAGAACTTACTTTTCACATTTGCACTGTTTAAAGAAAGTGCTTCGTCGTAGTTACAACGAAAACAGAATAATATTTAGTTGAGACAAATGGAGAATAAATCAAGGGTACGGGTCATAAGTCATGAAACCGAATACATAAAACCATACTATGTAAACTAAAATATAAAACAACAATAGAAACACTTAGTATAGTGCAGACCTCCACCACGGCGGCTTATTTCTTAATTTTAATCGGTCTTGACCTTGACCTTAGACCTTAACATATATTGCTTTGACATGGGTTTTCGTACACTCAAATATGGATCATGTTTGAAGTCTCTCTGGCAATGAAGTCCGAAATTATGTCTGATTAAGTGAATTAGACATTTTGCTTGACCGTGACTTTGACCTTTGGCATCGGCATTCTAAATTGTAATTAGTTCCATCTTTTAATATATTTGTTAATCCCTCCCTATTTCATTAATCAATCAACGATTAAAATTGTTGCCAAGAAGCTGTTCACACACACACACAAACACTAACTGGGACGAGAACATAACTCAATTCCAATTTCGTTGGCGGAAGTGATGAAATCCCATCAGAGGAAAGGTAATAAAATTCCCTTTTGAAATAATGTATTATCTCAACAGGGACCCAAAACTTTAGTCACCTTCTTCAACCCTGTTCGTACCCTGACAAAGAAACTTCTCTCCTGCAATTATTGTTTTAGAGAGAGAGAGAGAGAGAGAGAGAGAGAGAGAGAGAGAGAGAGAGAGAGAGAGAGAGAGACGCTATGTATACTACTAAGCCTTCGACAGAGTAAGCAGCGCTTGGTAAAGAACAGGGACTTTTCTATAAAGAAGAGTATTATTTTTAGACTTAATACATTTAGTTTTTGTTGCATTTCCATTTCATTTTGTCTGAAAATCAATAAATGTTTATATTAAATATTATTATATAAGGAATTTTGGATTTCGCTTTATTACTTGTCTTTTCTTCCATATTTCGATTAATGATGTAGTTAGAAATATGAGTGTTGTAGATCTATGGACGTAAAATATGAAGGTAATATATATAATATATATATATATATATATATATATATATATATATATATATATATATATATATATATATATATATATATATATATATATATATATATATTATATATATTTATGTACACATATATATATATATACATATATATATATATATATATATATATATATATATATATATATATATATATATATATATATATATATATATATATATATATATATATATATATATAAGTGGAAGGAAATAATGGCAATATTCAGTGAATACATATTTTCTCTGTGAATAGAATTTTCCTTGATATCTTTCCGAATTGCCTAGTTGACGGTGTTTAGTTTTGTCCTTTAAAAAAAAAAGCGTAATATAGGAAAGGAAAGTAAACTGTAACGACAAAGCCTTCAAAGCTCCATCACATATGTAAATAACTAAAGGGTAACTGTGTAGTTGCTCTCTGCATCAGCAGTGCTTTTCTACTATTTTTGAGCTGGATCCCAAACTATGACAACAAATAACGTGCGATATTTTTTCTTCCTCTTCAAAGTTTTGTTAAATATCTTATGGAGGGTTACGTTGCATATAGACTGAACCATTGTCGATTGAATTGTAAAGACTGAAAGGCAAATATCATTACAATTTGAACTGAGTTTTTTTTTTTTTTTATTATAATGACGTATGTCTTCATAACATCAACATCATTGATCATGGATAGGAAATCTTAGATTTCCTCTACGTCACCTATGTCTACTCATAATTTGTATTGGTTTGAACATAAAAAGTGAAAAATCATTCGTCAAGAATTAGGAAAATGCGATGCCATGTAATCATCACCAATTAAAGAGAACTTAATAAAACTCCCTTTGCGTCGTTGCTTCAAGCATTTATCGCAACAGCAGCAAAAGTCCAAAACTTAGGGCATATTCATCAAGCGTGTTTATAGATTGTCGGAAAAACTTCTTGCCACTCTCATTCTCGCGTGAAAGCAAAAACAGCTGTAATAATTGCTTTTGAGATTTGAATCCTAGTATGTTACCGGTATTTCTCGATGAAAGAAACTTGTGTTACTTTTTGGTGACAGTATTTGAACTTGATGAGGATAAGTTTTCAGTTTTTGGATTTCCCGAATAATGCATAAGAAATAAGAGGTGGTAATATGTAACTCCATCACGTCTCTCTCTCTCTCTCTCTCTCTCTCTCTCTCTCTCTCTCTCTCTCTCTCTCTCTCTCTCTCTCTCTCTGTATTTATATATATATATACATATATATATATATATATATATATATATATATATATATATATATATATATATATATATATATATATATATATATATTACTATATTTTATCTAAGCTACAATCTCTCTATTTTCTATTAACCTACTTTGGTTATTGAGGATTTATCTTTATTCAACATATCTTTTGCTTTGTTGGTGTTTAGGGTGAACAAGGTAATTTCTTTTTCAGACTTATAATCATCCATATCGAAAGAAAATGGGAAAAAAAGAGGGAGAAAAACAACACACCATACTGTGAAAGACTTAGTAGGTTATACTTATCGGTAGCTAACAGGGAGATAACAGTCTGATTAGAATTTTTGTCCTATAGTTTTTCGTCCCTTTTGAATTACATGACAAAACAAATTTTTTATTATTTATTTTTTTTTTTAATTAACGTCAGCATTTATTCCACAGAAGATAAAATGAAACTAGGTGGAAACCTATATATTGGATATCACAACAATGAGTATTACTGTCGTCGTTCAGTGTATGGCTACTGCTGTTTAGCATCATGCTTA
>NC_090738.1:71383414-71400914 GCF_036898095.1 Palaemon carinicauda
AGAAATAATGATCATAGTTATTTAATTGAATTATTTTACTGATGTAGTTACGTCTATATAAAACATAGCTATTCATAGCTATGAATTCTATCTTGTATATTTTTGTATAATTGCATGACATTTTTATATATGAAATGATCCTTTAATAACAACTAAAAACAAATCTATGGTTAACCATTAAAGCCACCTAATAAAACTTTCCTTTTGACCTAATATCTCTAACATTTATCACAGCAGCCAAACTTTGTCCATGTTCTTCAAGCGTTTTTGTACCCAGACAAAGTAACTTCCCTTTGCTCTCAATTCCCGGTTTTAGTAAGGGCACCTGCAATAATTTATTCTTATATTAGGCTCTCGATAAACTACTATGCCTAGTATTTCTAGACAAAAGAAGCGAGTGATTTAATAATTCCCTAAGCTCATGCTTCTATTATGTAGAATTTTTGGGTCTTAATTTTCCCTTAGGTTATTTGAGATTGAATATAATCTAATATATAATACTCTCTCTCTCTCTCTCTCTCTCTCTCTCTCTCTCTCTCTCTCTCTCTCTCTCTCTCTCTCTCTCTCTCTGTGTGCGTGTGTCTTATTCGCGCTTCCCTGACCCTTATTCCTCTCTTAATTTAAACTTATTTATTTTCCCATCTGACCTGGGATATTTAGGGAGCTAAGTTTTCTAAGTTAATGTATGTTTAATGAACAACAAATATAGAAAAAGAGAAAGCCGGAACAGAAATGCGCACCAAGACTACGGTACTTATCTAGATTAGTACGTTCTTAACCTACTTAATAGTATATGGTTTATTGTTCCGGAGATGGCCATATAAAAAAACAGACTACTTAATAGCATATGGTTTTTAGTCCTATCGATGGCCATATAATAAAACAAAAAAAAAAAAGGAAAATACGAATGATATGGAAGATATTAAAAGAAACTATTCAAAGAAAGACTTCAAACACTCAACTCAGCTGTGAATGACAGAGAGGTGATGGTCTGATGGTTATCTTTGTCAGTTAACGTCACCTTGTTTTTCAAGTTGAAAGCCAAACTCTGACAATAGAAATCTTCAGAACTTACTTTTCACATTTACATTGTTTAAAGAAAGTACTTCGTCGTAGTTACAACGAGAACAGAATAATATTTAGCTGAGATAAATGGAGAATAATCAAGGGTACGGGTCATAAGTCATGAAACTGAATACATAAAACCATATTTTGTAAACTAGAATATAAGAACAACAATAGGGACACTTAGTAGAGTGCAGACCTCCACCGCGGCGGCTTATTTCTTAATTTCAATCGGCCTTGACCTTTACCTTAGACCTTAACATATATTGCTTTGATGTGGGTTTTCGTACACTCAAATATGGATCACGTTTGAAGTCTCTCTGGCAATGAAGTCCAAAATTATGGCTGATTAAGTGAATTGGACATTTTGCTTGACCGTGACTTTGACCTTTGGCATCGACATTCCAAATTGTAATTATTTCCAGCTTTTAATATATTTGTTAATCCCTCCCTATTTCATTAATCAATCAACGATTAAAATTGTGGCTAAGATGCTGTTCACAAGGAAACACACACACACACAAACACTAACTGGGGCGAGAACATAACTCAATTCTAACTTCGTTGGCGGAAGTGATGAAATCCCATTAGAGGAAAGGTAATAAAATTCCCTTTTCAAATAATGTATCATCTCAACAGAGACCCAAAACTTTAGTCACCTTCTTCAACCCTGTTCGTACCCTGACAAAGAAACTTCTCTCCTGCAATTATTGCTTTAGAGAGAGAGACGCTAAGTATACTACTAAGCCCTCGACAGAGTAAGCAGCGCTTGGTTAAGAACAGGGACTATGTTCTATGAAGAAGAGTCTTTTAGACTTGATAAATATAGTTTTTGTTGCATTTCCATTTTATTTTGTTTGAAAATCAGTAAATGTTTATATTAAATTTTATTATATGAGGAATATTTGTTTTCGCTATATTACTTGTCTTTTCTTCCATATTTCGATTAATTATGTAGTTAGAGATATGAGTGTTCTAGATCTATGGACGTGAAATATGAAGGTAAGATATATATATATATATATATATATATATATATATATATATATATATATATATATATATATATATATATATATATATATATATATATGTATAAGTGGAAGGAAATATTGGTAATATTCAGTGAATACAGATTTTCTCTGTAAACAGAATTTTCCTTGATATCTCTCTGAATTGCCTAGTTGACGGGGTCTAGTTTTGTCCTTTAGTCGTCTAAAGAAAAAAAAAAAAAAAAAAAAAAAAAAACTTAATATAGGAGGGGAAAGTAAACTGTAACGACAAAGCCTTCAAAGCCTCATCACATCTCTAAATAACTGAAGGGTGACTATGTAGTTGCTCTCAGCATCAGCACAGCTTTTCTACTATTTTTGAGCTGGATCCCAAACTATGACAACAAATAACGTGCGATATTTTTTCTTCCTCTTCAAAGTTTTGTGAAATATGTTATGGAGGGTTACGTTGCTTATAGACTTAACCATTGTCGATTGAATTGTAAAGACTGAAAGGCAAATATCATTACAATTTGAACTCAGTTTTTTTCTTTTTTTCTATTATAATGACGTAGGTCTTCATAACATCAACATAATTGATCATTGATAGGAAATCTTAGATTCCATCTACATCAGCAATGTTTACTTAAAATTTGTATTGGTTAGAACAGGGAGAGATAAGCATTCGTCAAGAATTGTGAAAATCGAAGCCATGTAATCATCATCAATTAAAGAAAACCTGACAAAACTCCCTTTGCGCCCTTGCTTCAAGCATTTATCGCAACAGCAGCAAAAGTCCAAAACTTAGGGCATATTCATTAAGCGTGTTTGTAGGTTGTCGAAAAAACTTCTCGCCACTCTAATTCTCGCGTGAAAGCAAAAACAGCTGTAATAATTGCTTTTGAGATTAGAATCCTAGTATGTTACCCGTATTTCTCGATGAAGGAAACTTATGTTACTTTTTGGTGACAGTATTTGAACTTGATGAGGATGAGTTTTCAGATTTTGGATTTCCCGAATAATGCATAAGAAATAAGAGGTGGTAACATGTAACTCCATTACGTTCCCTCTCTCTCTCTCTCTCTCTCTCTCTCTCTCTCTCTCTCTCTCTCTCTCTCTATATATATATATATATATATATATATATATATATATATATATATATATATATATATATATATATATATATATATATATATATATATATATATATATATATATATATATATATATATATATATATATATATATATATATATATATATATGATAAATTTTTTTTGCACATTTATACGTGTTTTTCATATTCAAATAAGCCATATATATTTTTGATACATTAATGTCTGGATTCTCTTAAGGACCTCGGGATCAGAGCCCCAGGCGAAATCGCACAAAGACAAGAGCTTGTGACCACCCGGGAATCTTGTATAGACAGTGGTTTAGTCACTGTCTATACAAGCTTACCGACCAGGGTTTGATTCCCGGCTGGTCATAAGCTCTTGTCTTTGTGCGATTTCGCCTGAGGCTGTGATCCCGAGGTCGTTAAGAGAATCCAGACATTAATGTATCAAAAATATATATGGCTTATTTGAATATATATATATATATATATATATATATATATATATATATATATATATATATATATATATATATATATATATATATATGTATGTATATATATATATATAAATATATATATATATATATATATATATATATATATATATATCTATATATATATCTATATATATATATATATATATATATATATATATATATATATATATATATATATATATATATATATATATACATATATATATTTCTTTCTTAATATATTTGATCTAAGCTATAATTTATCTATTTTCTCTTAACCTACTCTAGTTATTGAGGATTTATCTTTGTTCAACATCTATTTTGCTTTGTTGGTGTTTAGGGTAAACAAGGCCATGTATATATCAGACTTATAATCATCCATATCGAAAGAAAATGGGAATAAATAGGAAGAAAAACTACATAACATACTGTGAATGACTTAATAGGTTCAACTTATTGGTAGTTAACTGAGAGATAACAGTCTGACTGGAGTTTTTGGTGTTTTAGTTTTTCGTCCCTTCTAGAATTGTATGACAAACAAAGATTTTTTTCTTATTTTTTTATTATCTTCAGCATTTATTCCACAGAAGATAAAATGAAACTAGGTGGAAACCTATATATTGGATATCACTAAAATGAGTTTTACTGTCGTAGATCAATGTATGGCTACTGCTGTTTAGCATCATACTTTTTTTGGAATGAGGTCTTAGCGTACCTATCTACCAGTTATGATCATTTGGCCTTCATATCTGATTAATGGTTTAGAATTTCAAGAATTGCTCATGAATGGCTGAGACAAGGGACAGGATATATGATCAGCACCCAGGACTCCTCTCCACCAAGCAAGTACCAAGGAGGGCCAAGCAATGGCTGCTGATTACTCTACAGGCTCGCCTTCCCCCATACTAGTGGTAGTGTTTCAATGGCCAGGGCACCAGCCGCCCGTTGAGATACTACCACTAGAGAGGTATTGGATCCTTTGACTGGCCAGACAGTAATGCATTGGATCCCTCTCTCTGGTCACGGCTTATTTTTTCTTTGCCTACACTTACACAGAATAGTTTGGCCTATTCTTTACATATTCTCGTCTTTCCTCATACACCTGACAACAATGAGATACTTAATACTTCTTCACCCAAGGGGTTAATTACTGTACTGCAATTTGTTCAGTGTACTTTCCTCTTGGTAAGGGTAGAAGAGACTCTTTAGCTGTGGTAAGCAGCTCTTCTAGGAGAAGGACACTCCAATATTAAACCACTGTTCTCTAGTCTTGGGTAGTGCCATAGCCTCTGTACCATGGTCTTCCACTGTCTTGGGTTGGAGTTCTCTTGCTTGAGGGTACACTCAGGCACACTATTCTATCTTATTTTTTTTTTCTTCCTCTTGTTTTTTTGAAATGGTGTGTTGGGCAGGCTTAATAGAAGGGCCATGGATGCCTGGTGGTTTATCAAGAGGTTGTCTTTTCCTTTTTCTGATTCTTTTTCTTCTTAAAACCATCCTTACTGTCCTCCCTTCAGTTGAAGTGGCTATCCTGGAGGGTATTTAGCCTTGCATGGTGTATCGGCTCCTCCATGTTGACCAGTTTTTCCGACTTTTTACTATAGTCTATGGGTATCATCAATCACTTTGTTTATAATTCTGTACGTATTGTTTTTGTTATAATTCTTGTTAATCTAGTTTTTAAGTATGATGTCACTTTTTTATTTCTATTAATTCTTATGCTGTCTGGAGACATTGAGCGAAATCCTGGACCAGTAGGTCCTAGATTTCGTCAATGTCGTCTTCTGTATTGCAATATTCGTGGTCTTCATGCAAATATCCAAGACCTTACAGTTGCGTCCAGACAGTATGATAATCTTTTGTGCTCAGAAACTTTGGTTTCTAATATGAGGCACTCATCTGAGTTCCTTATAACAGGTTTCAAGAAGCCAATAATGTTGAAACGTGATGCCATCCCTAGGGCCAGGGGAATGGCGGTGTATATTAGGACTGAGTACCCTGTTTCTCATAATTCCTGCTATCAATGTGGATGTCATGAGATTCAGGTAATAAAAGTTTGTGGCAGGCATAACAACTTTTATTTATGTTCAATCTACCGGAATCCAGACATGGATGATTCTATCTTCGATTGTCTTCTTACCATTATGGCTAAGATACAAGAAGATGATAGAAAGGCTTCTTTTGTCTTTGTTGGTGATTTTAATGCTCACCATAGGGAGTGGTTAAGTTCTATCTCTCCTACCGATCGCCATGGCTTAAGAGCTTTAGACTTTGCCTCTGAATCAGGCTGTGAGCAAATCATAAATGAAGCTACTCACAGGTCTGGTAATTGCTTGGACCTTGTATACACTGACTCCCCTGGCGTTATAACAGGTAAGGTTGGTTCTCCAGTCGGGACATCTGATCATGCCTTGATTTCATTATTAGTGAAGACTGAGCAGCCTGTCCCTGATATATCATATTCTTGTAAAATTTATATGAAATCCCAAGCAGACTGGAATGGGATTTTACATGATCTTTTGTGCCTGAATTGGTCAAAATTATATAATAGTGTAGATCCTGTTGTCCCTTTGAATGAGAATCTAGTCAACATAATTGATAGGCGTATCCCTTCTCGTGTGCTAAGGTACCGAGTGAAGGACAAACCGTGGTTCAATAATGATTGTAGATGTGCTTTTTTGGAGAAGCAGGAGGCCTATTAACTTTGGAAGGGTAACAGATCAGATTTCACCTGGAACAACTATATTCAGCTTCGAGCTTTTGCTCAGAGAGTTTATGCCTCAACTGAAAAGGAGTACAATTTAACCATAAAAGAAACACTTTCTGGTACAACTCAGGAACATAAATGGTGGTCTACCCTTAAATCTGCACTCTTTGGTGTAGATGCAACAGTTCCTCCTTTACTTAAACCAGATGGCTCAGTCACTCACTGTCCAAAGGAAAAGGCAACCCTTTTGGCTGATGTTTTTGACAGTAAACAGAGCAATGAAAAACTTGAACTTCCTCATTCCTGTTTTCCTGAGGTTAAACTAACTAGTTTAGCTTTTCGATCTCGTGAGATTAAAGCTCTGTTGATGGACCTTGATACTTATGGAGGTGTAGACCCAAATGGTATTTTTCCTTTGTTTTTTATAAAGACAGCAGATTTCTTAGCTCCAAAGTTATCTGTTATTTTACGCAAGTTAGCAAGAAGAGGAGCTTTTAGCACTAGTTGGAGAATTGGTAATGTTACTCCTCTATGTAAATGTGTTTGTGGTAGCTCAAGTCCCACTGATTACCGCCCAATTTCCATAACTCCCATATTATCTAAAGTTTTTGAACGTCTTCTGGCAAAACGTCTTAATAGGTTTGCTGAAGGTAATCATCTACTCCCTAGTTTGCAATTTGGTTTTCGTAAAGGCCTTGGAGCATGTGATGCCCTTCTTACAATCTCCAATGCTGTACAGAAATCCCTTGATGGTGGTTGGGAAGTTCGTATGATTGGCCTTGATTTTAGTGCTGCCTTTGACCGTGTTAATCATGAGGCCCTTGTTTTCAAACTGAAACAGTTGTTAGTGGGTGGGTCGTTTCTTAGCATTATTATTGATTTTTTAAGTAATAGATCTCAAAGAGTTGTTGTTGATGGGCACCATAGTGATTATAGGAATGTGATATCTGGTGTTCCACAGGGTAGTGTTCTTGGCCCATTACTTTTCATACTATATACACATGACATGTGGTTTGGCCTAGAAAACAAGCTTGTTGCATATGCAGATGATGCTACTCTCTTTGCATCAATTCCATCCCCTGAATGTAGATCTAGGGTTGGTGAATCCCTTAATAGAGATTTAGCTAGAATTAGTGCATGGTGCAAATTATGGGGTATGAAGTTGAATCCTAGCAAAACTCAAAGTATGATTGTAAGTAGGTCAAGGACGGTGGTTCCTCAACATCCGGATCTCAGTATTGATAATGTTTCTTTAAATATGTATGACTCTTTCAAAATTTTAGGTGTGATTCTCGACAGTAAATTTACTTTTGAGAAACATATAAGTTCTGTGTCTTCTTCAATTTCACAAAAAATAGGCTTATTGAGAAAGTCTTTCAAGATTTTCGGTGATCAATCTATTCTGAAGAAGTGTTTTAATTCTTTCATTCTACCTTGTTTTGAGTATTGTTCTCCTGTCTGGTCTTCAGCTGCTGATTCTCATCTTAATTTGTTGGACAGAAACTTACGGTCTATTAAATTTCTTATTCCTGATCTAGATATTAATCTCTGGCACCATCGTTCAATTAGTTCATTATGTATGTTGCATAAGATTTTCCACAACTGTGACCATCCTTTACATTCAGATCTCCCTGGACAATTCTATCCTGTTCGTAATACTAGGCAGGCAGTTAATTCTAATAGCCAGGCCTTCTCCATCACTAGGCTCAATACTACGCAGTACTCTAGAAGTTTTATTCCAGCTGTGACCAAGTTGTGGAATGATCTTCCTAATCGGGTGGTTGAATCAGTAGAACTTCAAAAGTTCAAAGTTGGAGCAAATGCTTTTTTGTTGACCAGGCAGACATAGTCTTTTTATAGTTTATTTATGACATATTTGTTTTTGATGTTGTTGATAGTTTATTATATGACATGTCTGTTTTGACGTTGTTTCTTATTTTAGAATGATTTATTGTTAATTTGTTCTCTTCATTTATTTATTTCCTTATTTCCTTCCCTCACTGAGCTATTTTTCCCTGTTGGAGCCCCTGGGCTTATAGCATCTTGCTTTTCTAACTAGGGTTGTAGCTTGGATAGTAATAATAATAATAATAATAATAATAATAATCCCTTACTCAAGATGATGGTGAGGTGCACACAATACTAAAAACTGTCGATCTTAATCGGATCACGAACTCCTGTACAATGCATGGTCAGTCAGGGACGTTTCCAATAGGCTACCAAAAGACCGAGTAAAAAAAAAAAAAAAAAAAGAGAGAGAGAGAGAGAGAGAGAGAGAGAGAGAGAGAGAGAGAGAGAGAGAGAGAGAGAGAGAGAGAGAGAGAGAGGAGAGAGAGAGAGACACCTTTCGTCAACCGTCAAAGATATCTTAAGGAAAGTTCCTGTTGAACTAATCAAACTATTAATGTGATGAGCAGCTACTGGGGTTCCGTAAACAATGTCCATTGTTGAGGAGTAGTTAGAAATGTATGGAAAGTGAAATACCTGTCCGGGGAAAAGATCACAGAACTCTGGGGTCGGAATGGAAAGGACGCGCAAATAATTATGAACAGATAATTTGTTTACGTCTGTGCCTCTTGTTACAGATCAATAGAACTGTGGCATGCCCGTAGTTGATACTTTGAGACCTAACAAGAAAGAAAACCTGAATGACACTTGAAATAGGAGGACAGGTTCGAATCATGCCCCTCCACGTAGCAAAAGGTTTTTATATATTTTTTTTTAAACCCAAATCTGCTTTCTAATATTTTTAACTTCCAAATCATGAAAAAATTTAGAAAAAGAAATACATTTTTGCTCACATATTTCATTTCAAAGGCCAAAAAGATATAAAACCTTTAGAGCTTTTAGTACTCACACGAATAAAAAACTATATATATATATATATATATATATATATATATATATATATATATATATATATATATATATATATATATATATATATATATATGTATGTATATATATATATATACATATATATATATATATATATATATATATATATATATATATATATATATATATATATATATATATATATATATATATATATATACGTATATATATATATATATATATATATATATATATATATATATATATATATATATATATATATATATATATATATATATATATGTATATATATATATATATATATATACATATACACACACAGACACATATATATTTATATATATATATATATATATATATATATATATATATATATATATATATATATATATATATATATATATATATATATATATATATATTAGAGCTCAGGCCATGTCGTCCTGATGGAAGTTCCTATTAGGTAGCTTTCTAGAGTATATTTGACTACAGTGATATTGCCAGAGAATTTTACCTTAAGGTATCCAGAATTCTAACTCCTGGGACGAATATCACTAAATAATCTCACAGGGACATCGCATAATATCAGAGGACGTATTCTTGACACGTCACATAGCTATCTTCACCCCGAACAGTATTAACGCTTCGAGGGGGAATAGTGACAAGAACTGAAACGAGAATGAAAAGAGAGCCGCTCATAAGGCATCTCTCCTATTCCGTTTCCAGTGTGTATCTGATGAAAGCGGTAGAGGCCTCTTCATTCCTTTTCGTGTAGCTCTATTACTCGGTATTTTCCCTTGTGTTCTCTCATCATTTAGAATTTAATTCAACATTTTGATGACTCCTCCAGCCTCTTCTGCCTCTGGAAAGTTGAGTATTATCTGTACTATGTATAAATGTCATTTTGAATTAAATCAAAAGTGATTTTAACGTAAACAAGAGCTGTTGCCTACCGGAGGCATCCTGGATGCTATCGCTCGCTCTTATGGATCATTTAGTTTTCTAGAGCGATGTTCCCGGTTTGTTTTGCTTTAATAAATTAGCTATTTAGCTCCGCTAGGAATTCTTATTATACCATCAGTTTTTAGCTCAGTGATTTCAACACGGGTCGAGGTACCGATCTTGCCCTTCGTGACGCTTCGTAGACTAGACCTCTGGCACCAGTACATCCTTGCATGATATAAGTTTTTCCGAATGTTATATTATTGAAGCTATAGGCAATTATTTTATAAATATAAGATATTGTTGAATGTTTTTTTCAAGATTGTATACGAGAGAGTTTCGGTGATTTAGGTAATCGATTCTCATCTTACCTAGTCTAGTATTCTAGGTACAATAGTATAATTTCGCAAATCCCCGAATGTTCTTTTCTCCTCCGGAGGCTAATTTTAATCCCTCTCTCCCTCTGTAAGCTAGTGGTTCTATCTGTATAATAATTCACGTATAACTATTCTAGGAAATGTGTGTCCTGACCTGATAACCAGAGTGACTGGTTTTTTGGGTTAGGGCAGAACATCAGAGTTTCTAGTCTGTGGTCTGCTTCTTCCTAGCATATAGAATGAGTCTCATTTGCTAGGTTAGGGCCGGACACAGGAAGCTTTGATTCCCTAGTCCATGTTGGAAGGATTCTGTAAGAGATGATTCCTTCCTCTAGTGGCCTAGCAGACTGTCCTGTGTTGTTTTTCTCGGGCTGGAGATTGAGTTTTCTCTGTTGCCAAGTGAAATAACTTCACCTAACTTTGTTCTGGTTGGGAGGAGGTTAGCAAGCATTGCCAGTTTTCCTCCCTAATAGACAACTCTTGGTTAGAATGAGCTTCCCTAAAGGCTGAGTGTGTCTCCTGCTAGAACGAAGTCTATAGGCCCCTTATCCCTTCCCCACCTCTCTTTCTTTTATTTTCTTTTGGCTGCAGTCCTATTTCCGTACCTAGTATAGGCTAGGATGGAGGACAGGCTCAGCTCTCTGCCGGCTGGCACTACGTGTCGGCCGGCAGAGACCCTTTATTCTTTGCAAAGTGAACCCCAGACCTCCCTTGGTCTCCCTTCCATGTCTGCCGGTAGAGCCCGGCAGGCTATGGATTCTTTGGAAGCCTGAATGCTGCATTCTCCCCTTCCATAAGTTCACTCTTTCTGGATGGAAGGTCGTATGGGAATGCCGCCTTATAACCTTACATCCATACTGTTTCTCTGACAATTGTGTTGCACCCCTAACCCGGCTGCAAGCTTGACAGTCGACAGCCGGGTAGGTGGAGGTTCTCTGGTTCTTGGCTACTGTCGGCGGGCCTGGGTTTTATTACCTTTGCCTGCCGGCAGTGGGAACACAGCCCGAATCTGCTGGCCACTACGATTAGCGGCCGGCAGCCGGGTATTAGTGTTTTCAGCCGTCGGCTGGCAATGATTGCCGGCCAGCACACAGTCGCTAATCAGTGGGCTGCCGCCTATTAGTTAAAGATAGTATATCTTTGAACTATACAGGGGTAGTTGCCGCCCGGCACGTGCAGGCACACGCTGGCATACACCGGCGCATGCTAGCCGGCACAACAGCATGCGATGTACAGTAGTTGCTGTATTCGTAGTGTAGTACACACTGCATTAGCAGAAACTGCTGTACAGTGCTTGTGAAAACACTAAAAGTTCTTCATCATACTTAATGTTATCTTGTACAGCCTTTTGTTGAGACCGTACAATATATGGAAAGTAAGTTCTTTCTATATTTTTTCTATCCCGTATAATTAAAACTTTATCTCAGGGTGTGAACTACACTTTAAATTTCCGTTTAGGAAATTACATAAGGTATTCTAGAATTGAATTAACCTTAGTTTTAATATCTTGGGAGGTTTCAGCAATTGACTGGACAGAAAATACAAGTATGTGTCTTTCCTTCTTTCTTTCATAGCTTTTCTTTATAAGCTAAATGTCTCAATATAAGTGAAAGCCTTCCCTTGATACTCATGGATTTTTCGTCTCTTTAAAGGAGGACCATCCGAAGTGCGGGAGTGTGTTCTGTAATGTCCGCAGTAAGAACTTCTGTGGACATCAATATTGCAGGAGGCACGCTGCATGCGCAGCGACCAGAGGTGATCTCCGCTATTGGAACCCTCACATTTGTACAGTTTGTTCTAACCTGATTACCGAGGTTTTTTACGACCCTAAGTCAACGGAGTCAAGGGATGCTGCCAGAGAAACGTTACGATCCTGGGTGAGGGGTTTTCAGAAAAACACCTCAGGTCCCTACCTTCCAATTGAGAAGATGAGGACCTACATTTTCCCTAAAGCATCGGCTGATGCAATCATCCCCCAGCCTCAGGTGGAGATACCAATTGCCCAGAATCCGGTAGATTCTGAAGTCTCAGCCGCCCTTCAAGACATCCAATTGGACGATAGGATGTCGGAGGTGTCGGATTCTACTGAGAAGGACCTTCTAGGAGAAGGTCAGGAGGAGGAGCTTTTCCAGGCTCCTCAAGTAGAAGAGGAAGAAATCGACGAAGTGTCGGTTACATCGGTTCCGGACCCAGAACCTATTCTGTCGACATCATCTGCTATCCCAGATGATCTGGGAAGGACTCTTTCTTCCATTGTTGAGATGATCCAACAAAATCAAATTAAGAATGATGAAAAGGAAGCTGCATTGAAACTGAAGATACGTAGACTTGCAGCATCACGTGGGCCCCAGAAGCGGCTCAGCGTGAAGGATCTTCCTTTGTGCTTGGACACCAATCCTTGGAGGTATGCCGAACATATGCCAATGACAATCGGGAAGATCGTCATATCTGAAAAGTCGGGAGCAATTCCCCTAGAAGAGGTGGAATTTGGTCCCAATAAGGATTCCTACCCGGACTGTTATGTCCGCCTTAGGAAGGAGCCAGCCTCAAAGGAGTAGACTGAGCCGAAGGAGGTCATAGTTTTTTACCATAGTAAAGCTCAGACGTTACTAGCGAGCTCGATGAAAGAGAGGGGCTTCACTAACTCAAAGGTGCCCGCCTTGAGTAAGAAGCTTCCCTCCTTTGTGGCCTCTACTACCAGAGCCTTTCCCTTCTTGGAAAAGGGATATAAGACAGCCTTAAAGGCGGTGGAGGCAGGGAAACCATACCCCTCCTTGGAGGAGTGCAAGCCGTTATCTATGACCTTGCCCTTGGACCAAGAAGACTGGAAGGACGTACACCTTACCTTCTCAGTCGGGAAGCTAGAAGCTGATATGGCTGAATGCCAGTTCGGTGAGGCACTTCTAAAACTGTCGGAGGTTCTCTTGCATAGAGAGCAAGAGACAAAGGAAAGACTTGCGGCATCGATGTCGTTGCAAACGACACTAGAAACGATGGCAAGTGACCCCAAGATCCAGGACATGTTCATGGTCGTGGCCAAAACCCATCTGGCCACAGTTACGAAGGATCTCTATAGCTTTATTAAAGCTAGGAGAGCCTGTAGAGAGATCGTGTTCGCCTCGGCTGCGGTGAGGCACGACCCGAGAAAACTGATCTCCTCTCGTATTTGGGGTAAAGACCTCTTTCCCAATGAAGTGGTTCAAGAGTTAGTAGACAAGGCTGCCACAGAGAATAGGAACCTTCTTAAAAAGTGGGGCTTAGATCTCAAGAGAAAGTCTTCTCCGGATGAGGGTCCCAACCCAAGAGGAAGACAAAAAGGCCTAGTCCATAATCTCGGCCGGCTAAACCCTACCGACAGCAACATCAACAACTTCCTGTGACCGCGGTGCCTCAGATAGTGGCACAACCTCCAACCACGTACCAGCTGGTACCTCAACAAGTGGCGACCAATTCGCCCGTTTTTAACACAGCCTTCGAAAGGCAGACTTCTTCCTTTCATTCCAGAGCTAGAGGAACAGCCAGAGGTTCTTCTAAACGCCCTCCAAGAGGAAGGGGATACAGGGGAGGACGCGGTCAAGGAGGCAAGGCCTCAGGTCCATAACAGCAGAAGTAAGATACTTCCAGTAGGAGGGAGACTACAGCTATTTAGGGATCGCTGGACCTTCGATCCCTGGGCCCACAGCCTAATTAATATTGGACTAGGTTGGAGCTAGAGCAGTCCTCCACCTCAATTTCCTCAATTCTTCCAACACTCATTCCCCGTTCTGGAAGAATATGTCCGAAAACTCTTAGACAAAAGAGTAATCCGGAAAGTTAAGTCCATAAAATTCCAAGGAAGGCTGTTTTGTTTTTCAAAGAAGGACTCAGAAAACTCAGAGTTATTCTAGACTTGTCGCCACTCAACAAGTTCGTAGTGAACTACAAGTTCAGAATGCTCACGCTTCAGCACATAAGGACCCTACTGCCCAGAAGGGCATATACTGTCTCTATAGTCTTGTCTGACGCTTATTGGCACGATCCAATTAATCGTCACCTCTCCTCCTACCTAGGCCTCAAGTTTCATAGAAAACTTTACGCCTTCAGAGCCATGCCTTTTGGACTTAACCTAGCACCAAGGATTTCCACGAAGCTCGCGAACGCAGCCGTCCATCAATTACGCCTAAAGGGGGTCCAAGTAGTAGCCTACTTGGCCGACTGGCTGGTGTGGGCAGCATCCAGTGCAGAATGCATGCAAGCTTCTAAGAGAGTAATCCAGTTCCTGGAACATCTGGGATTCAAGATCAACATCAAAAAGTCTCGTCTTTCTCCAGCTCAAAAATTTCAGTGGTTGGGAATCCACTGGAATTTGGAGTCACATCGGCTTTCCATTCCTAGTAAGAAGAGGAAAGAAATAGCAGGATCTCTCAAGAGACTATTGAAATCCAAACGGATATCAAGACGCAAACAGGAGAGAGTGCTGGACTCTTTACAGTTTGTTTCGATAACAAATTCAGTGCTAAGAGCACAGCTTAAGGATGCAAAAGGAGTCTGGAGAAAATATGCATCAAACTCGCAAAGAGATCCAAGTGATGTTGGCTATATTCCGTTTGGCGGAAAGGAAGAAATGGCACCTGTCAGCAGTTCACATTCAAGGGTTCTGCAATGTGACAGTTGACGCTCTATCTAGGTTTACACCTATAGACTCAGAATGGTCCCTTGACGCAGGATCGTTCTCCTTCATCTCGAGTCAAGTCCCAGAGCTGCAGATAGACCTCTTTGCAACGAAAGACAGCAAGAAAATAGATCGTTACCTGTCCCCTTACGAGGATCCGTTAGCGGAGGCAGTAGACGCCATGTCCCTGGACTGGAACAGATGGTCCAGTATCTATCTGTTCCCTCCGCACAACCTCCTTTTGAAGGTCCTCGATAAGCTGAGATCTTTCAAAGGGAAAGCAGCAATAGTGGCCCAAAAGTGGCCCTATAGCGTGTGGTTCCCTCTAGCATTGAAACTACGACTGCAATTCGTACCGCTACCGGATCCATCCCTGTCTCAGCGAGTACAGAAGTCGACTCTTCGCTCCATCACAGAAAACATGGAACCTACATCTCATGATTTTCTCTCCTTTACGATGAGAAAAAGATTCGGTGTTTAAAAGTCAATTTAGACTTTTGGAAGAAACCAGAAGACATTATGAGGCTTTAGGGAAGAAATAGCTATCCTTTGTCAAGGCGAAGAAACCGAAAGAAATCCCGACAGATTCCTATTTATCATTCTTCATTCACCTTCATGAGCAAGGTTTAGCAGCCAACACAATTCTATTGTTCAAGCCTGCCTTGACAAGTCAGATACCATATGCCTTACAGATCGACCTTTCTAACGACGTTCTTAATGAACTAGCCCTCCAGCGCTTCCAAAGACCCTTTGCATGGTCACTAGATATGATTCCTCATTGTGTATAAATAATGAACAATGAGGAATGTGCTTAGAAGGTTTTAAATTTAAGTCATATTTCTGTTTGTACTCGCTTTGGAGGCCAGAGTTATGAAATAGTGGCTCTCTCTAGAGAGGAAGGCCACGTCCAGTTCTTGGAGGGAGAACTGAATCTATTTCCAGACCCAACGTTTCTTACCAGGAACAAGCTACCCACCAACAGGTGGGGTCCCTAGACAATCTGCCCTCTGAAGGAAGATGCATCTCTATGTCCAGTGGAGTGCCTAAAGGTCTATCTTCATAGAACTTCAGACTTTATGGGAGGACAGCTGTTCAGAAGAGAAACCCTGGGTTCAAAGTTATCTATAACTAAGGGGGAAATTCACCTGTGTTATTCGCAGAATGGAATCAGACAGTACACCCGTTATTCATGATTCAAGGAAAGTTGCCTCTTCCATAAAATTTCTTTAATTATATGGACTTTGAACATCCTTGCTTGCACACCGGCTGGTAGTCATCCAAGGCATTCTTTATGCACTATGCGAAGCACGTGGAGCAACTTATGAGATCTGTGATAGCAGCAGGTAGAATTCTTTAACTTTCTGTTTTAAATCTGCGAGGAACAGTGTAATTAATTTGGGACGATTAATTAAGAGGGTGCGTGTAGTCACTGTATGTTACTATACGCTGAGCGATAGGCCACGAAAGTGTCCTTACAAACTTTCCATTGACGTCGGTAATCTATAGCATAATACGGACACTTGTGCCAAGCGTTTTTTAACACTAGTGTATGTAAACAGTATACAGACTATATCATTATTATTAATAATTCAATTGAAGTGGCAAATCTGTTTCCTAGTAGATGAAACAATATTTTCTGTTGACTGCTTTTCTTTATGCTTTACACATATCCTCCACATTTTATAAATTTTATAAATGTTGATCTGATATGTATGTTTATTAAATTTTAATAAGCTAGTTCATCTTATTCACCCACACTCATTTTATTAGAAATGTACTGAACATTAAGATAAAAATATGGATATTTTTATCATGGTATGTCTTTCGAGACTGTTTTCTGATTCAAGCAAAAGTCCACTCACTGTAACCCTTCCTTGGAAGGGTTGACATGGTACCCTAATGGGTTGGTGGCAAAGAGGCAAAATTTGTTTCTATCCGGATACAACCATTATCCAATATTTTATAAGAGTAGTCATATTGGGGAAGGTGTCACAAATTCATTCTGACATTGGTGACTCTTATACAAACTTTGCTTTATATTATATAGGACGAGACCACTATACAAGCTTGTCCTTTTGTCATCCATAAATTTTTATGTACTCCTCGAGACTTTTTTCCAGAATCTAGTACGACTCTTCCCTCTAGGGGACAGGAAGCACTAACATAGTTCATGCTTAGATGAAATGATTTATGATGGTAACATCATAGGTCTCTAGGTCTAGACGGACCAGGAAAATACTTTCTTGAGAGTACAGCAATGATTGGGAATCCACAGATACAGTAATGCTCTGGTAAACTTCCAACAGGAC
>NC_090738.1:71405914-71411507 GCF_036898095.1 Palaemon carinicauda
ACTCGCCTATTGTGGCGGCACGACAAATGTCTTGACCAAGAGAAGACACAAGGCGCTCTGTCTTCTCTCACGAAGCCAATGACCCATTAGCACAAATAACTAGGCGGAGGAGTTTCTGCAACCCCTCTGGCACAGGACTTTCCATTGTTTTCCAGCAGTTGGTGAGCATGGCATGTCACTGGATTTTAAAAAAAGCATCTTTAATTATCTGGCGTAGGAGTATAGCAACATCAACAATTTGAGTACTAGGCCTATGCGAATAATAGCTATTTTGGACAGCAGTAGCAAGATCAAGATCATTGCTAAATACTAAGGAAGATTGCAGTTTCCCACCCCGTCTATCAAGAGATACAATACACAGTTTTTCTGAGTACAGTTTATGTTTTTCTGATTTCAGTCTCAGTGTCTCTGTGCGATAGTTCTGATTTTCAAAGGGAGTCTTCGATAAATGTTCAATGAATATGTCTCTAGGGTCTTTCTTCAGCATTATTTCGTGGCCAATGATTATCCTTCGATCAATCACTTCACATACTTTCGAGAAACAAAGTTCATGAGTCTCTTCACGTTGCATGACCTCCCACTTTGCCTCTTCACTGGAACTCCTAAATGTTGATGGATCACAGTATTTCATGCGGCAATGTTTGTGATACCTTGCCTCAAACGGAAAAAGATCATACCCTCAAATACGAGGGGCGAGTTCTTCATCACCCTGTTTTTCTGCTAATGCAATAATAGTCTCCTCACCACCATATGAAAAAAATGAAAGACCCCCTGAGGTCCAAGACCTTCCCACACAGACTTTCTTTCTCTCATAGCTTTTACAGAAGATACAATTCTGATCAAATATAACTCTGTCAGCTAAACTGCGACGACTTGTCCTTATAGAGGTACCCTCCGTGATTCACTACTAGGTATAATGCACTCTAGATTTTAGGTGAATCTCTGATAACATTCACGATGGTAACCATGACTTTACCATAATGTTAGAGATTTGTCCAGAAATGCTATCACGCCGTAGACACAACCCAATCGGTTGAGACAGTCTTCTATCCTGAACTTTGCGTATACTGCCAAAACATTTTTCTGGATTTTGCAGTTGGGAGAACCGGACAAAATTAGTTGTTGTAACTTTGCCGTTGTGAATTATGCTGATGTCGGTATTGACAGGTGCTAGCCTTTCTCTTTGGCATCTTTCTGAGGTGACACTACCTGAAATTATCCGAAATTTCAGCCATCAGCATGAGCTTTACCAGTTTTTTAAATTTGGAGGCAGAAAAACGATAAATTGGAAATTAACCTTATTACCTAACATCTCATTTCCTGGATTTGGCTAATAAGTACACTTAATGGGTATTAGTCTATTTATTGAGGTGTGTAGAGATTGTACCAACCGTGTGTCACACAATTGTACATAATTCCTTTTGCATATATTATGATTGTATCTTCGAGGGGAAAATCTTCCCAACAGAGGGATGTGCAGGATGTCCTACAAGCTTTATACTCGGGATCCTGTCGTTGGGCTTCAGCCAGGGCGTTGTAATCCAATCCCCGTTGAAAGGCAGCCAACGTGTTTCTTGACAGGGCATCGGCAACGGGATTCATTTTCCCAGGGACGTATTGGAGGGTGCAATTGTATTCAGCCACGGCAGAGAGATGTCGGCGTTGACGGGCGGACCAGGCGTCAGACTGTCGAGTGAAGGCGTGCACCAGAGGCATGTGGTCTGTGCGGATGACGAAGGGCGTACCTTCTAAGAAATGGCGAAAGTGACGGACAGCCAAGTGCACCGCCAGCAATTCTCGATCGAAGGTAGAATAACCCGATTCTGCCTTGGACAGTTTTCTGCTGAAGAAGGCCAATAGGCGGGGCGAGCCTTTGACCACCTGTTCGAGTACTGCACCAATAGCGATGTCGCTGGCATCGGTGGAGAGAAGGAGAGGGGCGTGTGGGATAGGAAAAGTGAGAGCCGCAGCAGTTGATAGGGCCTTCTTTGCATTGCAGAAGGCTGCTTCTTGAAGGGGACCCCACTTCAGGTCCTTTGGCTTGCCCTTGAGGGAGGTGTAGAGGGGAGGAAGAGTGGCGGCAATGGCTGGCAGAAAACGGTGATGATAGTTGATCATACCCAAGAATTCCTGCAGAGCTTTGACGGTCGAGGGCGCAGGGAAATTCTGAACGGCTGCTACCTTCTCAGGGAGGGGATGGACTCCTTCAGGAGTGATACGGTGCCCTAAGAACGACACTTCGTTGTCGCCAAAGGTACACTTGTCATACCGGACTACAAGGCCGTTTTGTTGCAGGCGGTCGAGCACGATGCGCCGGTGACGGAGGTGTTCCTCTTTTGAGGAGGAGAACACAAGTATGTCGTCCACATAACATACACAGAAAGGGAGGTCCCCTAAGATGCCATCCATGAGACGTTGAAACGTTGCTCAAGCATTACGAAGGCCAAAACAGGAGTAATTGAAGGTGTATGTACCAAACGGAGTGGTGATGGCAGTCTTGGGGATGTCTTCTGGGTTCATAGGCACCTGATAATACCCCTTCAGGAGGTCGAACGTAGAGAAAACCTTCGCTTTGTGCAGGTAGGAGGTCACATCGGCAATGTTTGGGAGGGGGTAGTGATCCGGTTCTGTTTGCATGTTCAGGCGCCTGTAATCCCCGCATGGACGGAGGGAGCCGTCTTTCTTCAGAACGATGTGTAAGGGTGACGACCATTTTTAGGGGGGGAGCCATGTACCAACCGTGTGTCACACAATTGTACATAATTCCTTTTGCATATATTATGCTTGTATCTTCGCTCTTCCTTCGCACTAAACGAACATGAAAATTCATGTCTGCTGTTTACTCTGTAACATTGTCTGTCTTGTTAACTTGTTATGTCCTGTTGCCTTGAGGTTTTGTATATAAAGGAGAGTGTTCTATAACAATATAACTCAGTTGATTGCATCCTGCCTTTGAGTTCACAACCCTCACTCGGCACCGTCACAAGATGAAATAAGGCAGAAAGAGTCATAAAATATTGGTCTGGCTGGTCCTGGGGGTACATTTATGGAGGTGCCTAAAATTTTCACGTGACCCAAAATTTTGTGACTTTTTGACCTCTGGTGACCTAATAATAAAACATAATTGCAAACTGTCTATTTTATCTGTTAGAGAGTTCTAAATGAAGCCTTTTTATATGTCATTTATTTTTCTCTGACCATTCAGTCCGGAGTTATGTTTAATTAAGTATCCCCTACCCCAAAATTGGCAGCAGCAAAATTCGATGATGTCATCAAAAAATTGACCCAGTGTTGGTAGTGAGTCCCTATTTTTTCAATGGTAACATTAAAAAAACGAAAATATAGATGAAATGCCACAACCTAAATGCAGTTTTGTCAATTTTAACGGGGGTTGGGGGGGGGGGTTACAAGGTGGATCCCCTCAGCCCACGGACTATATGAAATATGACAGAAATACAGAGGTATCACACAAAAAAAGATATTAGATGCTGGAGCTTCCAAACTATGATGATATTGAGATGATATTATCTTTATTATTACTTATATTTTCATTATTCATCACATACAAATAAAAATAATAATTTTTTTTTTTTTTAGAAATAAGTCGATGCACAGATAACAGAAACAAATACTTGATAAAGAGTGTAACATTACCAGGAAAAGTTCAAAGAGTCGACACAATTGGGAGCAAACATCATTTGTAGTCAACAATCTAATTTACGGAACTTCTCTCCTACCAAAGGCTAATTACAAAAGTCTCAATTTGTTCCCCAACTCATTATCTAGATTATCCCCTTTATAGAGGATGATTATGGCAACCTTATTAAGGGCATGAAATAACGTGCTAATTACCGTTATATCAGAATATCCTTAAGTTTGATGAAGATATTGGAGTTATCAAGGGAGTTACTTATCATTATCATAATTTAGGACCCTCATTAACGGTGGTAATTATTTTATTCATAATTCTCATATTCATAAAGACGTTCTGCTAAGACGACCATTGATATGGCATATATACCATGATTAGTTATCAGTAGATATATATTTTTTCTTTTTTATAGCTGTTTGTCAGAAAGGTGTCCTTATGATATGACTCAAGCATGAGTCTTAGAAATTCGATGAATTGCACATTTTTTTCAGAGAAATAGCATAAGAACGGTCCGTTAATAATTAATTATATGTGAGGAGATTTTAATGATAGAGCTTGAAAAAGAACTATTGGATATATATATATATATATATATATATATATATATATATATATATATGTATATATATACACATATATATATATATATATATACATATATATATATATATATATGTGTGTATATATATATATATATATATATATATATATATATATATATATATATATACATATATATATATATATATATATATATATATATATATATATATACATATATATATATGTATATATATAAATATATATATATATATACCTATATATATATATATATATATATATATATATATATATATATATATATATATATATATGTATATATATATATATATATATATATATATATATATATATATATATATATATATATATATACATATATATATATATATATATATATATATATATATATATATATATATATATATATATTTATATATATATATATATATATATATATATATATATATATATATATATATATATATATATATATATATATATGTATATATGTATATATATATATATATATATATATATATATATATATATATATATATATATATACATAACCCATACAAAAAGGCTTAACAGTAAGTCAAAGTTGCTAGGAAATAATGAATGATAATTGACCCCATTTCAGATGATGGGAAGTTATGAAAAATCTCAAGAATGGTAAACAGATTTTGATTAAACCTGGTATGATTTTTCATTAAATAATTGTCCTATTTCTACGTAAATGTAGCTGGCTTAGTTTGGCTAGGTAGTTATTGCATTTCAACGAACATTCAATAAGGGATATCTTATAAAAATTTTATTGATTAAAAACATTGATAATATAAACATATTCATTTGGGTGACGATTACTATGACGATGGTAAGTATCATTTTGGTCATAGAATGTTTGTTATTTGCCTGAATACTGTTTTAGAGGATGCATAAAGTCAAACTAACAACCGAAAACAAACAACAAAGAAACTCAAATACTTCAAAAGGCCTCAGAAATTCTGCCGAAAGCAATGCAATTGTATAATGCCATCAAATGGTTCCGCTTGAATCAATGATATATGCTTTGTCTCTCAGGCAAACACATCGTTGAATAATTAAGATATGACAAAGTTTTGAATTTCAGACTACAATATGCAAGTCTCAGTTGAAATATTGATTTCGTCTCAACTTATGTTTATATTTCTGCTCCTTAATAAATCCAAAGAAATCTTCATCACAATTATTTCGATTGAAAGGGTTTTAATTAGTAGAGTGGTATAAAGGTTGATATTTAATTTAAATGAAAGACTGCTAACATTATTTTCTAGTAAAAATTAGGTTTTTTGAAAAAAGACTCTGAAATAGTAATTCCTTCACCTTTTATTATAAGTT
>NC_090738.1:71424507-71437007 GCF_036898095.1 Palaemon carinicauda
GAATTAAAATGCTCAATTATACCAATAAATTGACACAGGTGAAAGAGACGCAAGATTCTCAAGAACAAGTTTATTGACAGATAATAAACAGACAGGTTAACAACAAATATATATATTTATATAAAAGAGGGTAACCCAAAACTTTAAGCATAAGTATGATAGTAAACAGAACTTGTTTATCTGAAAGAAAAACCATTAAACACCACTTTAATGAGATACCAAGGTATCAAGTCATAAAAAATCTGTATTACAAATCAATCACATTAGCGTTAGAAAAGCTTGGCACACATGTCTGAACTTATGCAAGGTTCACCTTTGAAAGAAGGAACAGTCTATATGGGCACTTGGTGCCCTTATTTAGTTTGTAGTACAGTATGTACCTACACACTCACCCTGGACTTAATCGTCCCAATTAAGACCACTGTTCCTCGCAGAGTTAAACAGTAGGGTTAACTACACGACCCACTGCTACCACAGATCTCTTAAGTTCCTCTACTTGCTTCGCATAGTGGCGAAAGAACACCCTGGAAGACTTCCAGCCCGTGTATGAACGGAGATGTTCAAAATCCATACAATTAAAGAAATTTAGGGATGAGGCAACTTTCCTCGGATCGTGACCTGCGGGTGCACTGTCAGGATCCGCTCTGCGAATAAAATATGTCATTTTCGCTCTGAGTTGATTCAGAGATAAATTTGAGCCTGATGTTTCTCCCCTGAATAGTTGACTACCCTTGAAGTCTGAAGTTCTACGAAGATAGACCTTTAGGCATTCTACTGGACATAGAGATGCATCTTCTTTCAGAGGGCAGATTCTCCAGGGACCCCACCTGTTGGTGGGTAACTCATTCTTGGCGAGAAACGTAGGATCCGGAAACAGGTTCAGCTCCCCCCCATCCAGGAACTGAACACGACCTGCCTCTCTCGAGAGGGCTACGATCTCACTAACCCTGGCCCCGGACGCGAGTGCAAATAGGAAAATAACTTTTTGCGTCAAATCCTTTAACGCACATTCTTCATTGCTCAACAAGGAGGCGAAATGAAGAACTTTGTCTAAAGACCATGAGATGGGCTTTGGAGGTGCTGAAGGTCTGAGCCTAGCGCAGGCTTTCGGAACTTTATTAAAGATCTCGTTACCTAGGTCGATCTGGAAGGCAAATAAAATGGGTCTCATCAAAGCCGATTTACACACTGAAATCGTGTTAGCGGCCAATCCTTGGCCATGGAGGTGGATGAAGAAAGATAAGCAGAAATCTGTTGAGATCTCCTGCGGATTCTTTGCCTTCACAAAGGCCACCCATTTTCTCCAAGATGACTCATATTGCCTTCTAGTCGACTTGCACTTATATTCCTCTAGGAAGTCTATGCTGGCTTTCGAAATCCCGAAGCGCTTTCTCACCGCTAGGGCGAGAAAATCATGAGCTGCAGGGTCTGGGTTTTCTGTAATGAAGCGCAGACAGTCGACTTCTGGACTCGCTGGGTCAGAACTGGATGTGGTAGTGGCACGAACTTCATCTGTAGTTCCAACGCCAAGGGGAACCACATACTGTTCGCCCACTTGTGGGCCACTATTGCCGCTACCCCCTTGAAGGATCTCAGTTTGTTGAGGACCCTCAACAGAAGGTTGTGAGGAGGGATCAGATAAATCCTGGACCTTCTGTTCCAGTCGAGGGACATTGCGTCCACTGCTTCCGCTAAGGGGTCCTCGTACGGGGACACGTACAGGGGTAACTTCTTGTTGTCTTTCGTCGCAAAGAGGTCTATTTGCAGTTCTGGGACTTGATTCAGAATGAAGGAAAATGATCCTGCGTCTAAGGACCATTCCGACTCTATCGGTGTGAACCTGGATAGAGCGTCCGCTGTCACATTGCGGACTCCTTGAAGGTGAACTGCCGACAGGTACCACTTCTTCTTTTCCGCCAATCGGAAAATGGCTAACATCACTTGGTTGAGAGGTGGTGACCTCGACCCTTGTCGATTCAAGCATCTCACAACCACCTCGCTGTCTGTCACCAATCTTATGTGGATCGAGTGACGCGGGGAGACTTTCTTTAAGGTAAGGAGCACTGCCATAGCTTCTAGAAAGTTTATATGAAAGGTCCTGAATAGCTTGGACCAAGTCCCCTGGACTTTTTTCCGATGAGAGTGACCTCCCCATCCCTCCTTTGAGGCGTCTGAGTGAATCGTCATCGACGGGGGAGGTGGCTGAAGAAGAACCGACTTCTTTAGATGTCTGGCTTGGGACCAAGGTCTGAGAAGAGTACGTAGCCGAGGCGGCACTGGTCTTCTCAGGTCTCTTCGCGCGTTTGATGCATACCTTCTCCAAACTCCGGTTGCATCCTTTAGCTGTGCTCTTAGCACTGGGTCTGTCACTGAAGCAAACTGGAGAGAGCCTAGTACCCTCTCCTGTTCGCGTCCTGATATCCTTTCGGAATCTAGAAGTCTCTTGACAGAGCCCGCTATCTCCTTCCTTTTCTTCATTGGGATGGAGAAACTGTGTGACAAAAGGTCCCAGTGGATTCCCAGCCACTGGAACTTTTGGGATGGAGAAAGTCGAGACTTTTTCTTGTTGATCTTGAAGCCTAGGTACTCTAGGAACTGGATCACCTGACTGGAAGCTTGCAAGCATTCGGTCTCGGATGCTGCCCACACCAGCCAGTCGTCCAGGTAGGCTACTACCTGAATTCCCTTTAGGCGTAATTGTTTGAGAGCTGCGCTCGCAAGCTTCGTGAAAATCCTTGGGGCTATGTTTAGCCCGAATGGCATGGCTCTGAAGGCGTACAGTTTCCGTTGTAGCCTGAACCCTAGGTAGGGGGAGAGTCGACGGCTGATTGGAATGTGCCAATAGGCGTCTGACAAGTCTATAGAGACTGAGTATGCCCTCTTGGGCAGTAAGGTCCTTATGTGTTGCAGTGTTAGCATCTTGAATTTGCAATTCACTATGAACTTGTTGAGTGGTGACAAGTCCAGAATGACTCTGAGCTTTTCCGAGTCTTTCTTGGGAACACAAAACAGCCTCCCTTGGAATTTGATGGACTTCACCTTTCGGATCACATTTTTCTCCAACAGTTCTTGAACGTACTCCTCCAAAATGGGGGTGGAGTGTTGGAAAAACCGAAGGCATGGGGGTGGAGTGCTGTACCAGCTCCAACCCAGTCCATTCTTGAGTAGGCTTTGGGCCCAGGGATCGAAGGTCCAGCGATCCCAAAATTTCATCAGTCTCCCTCCTACCGGTATCATTTCACTTGGACTGCCGTCCTGAGGTCTTGCCTCCCTGACCACGACCGCCTCTGAATCCCCTTCCCCTTGAGGGGCGCCTAGACGAGCCTCTGGCTGCTCCTCTAGGTTTTGCACGAAAGGAAGAAGACTGTCCTTCGAACGTTGGGGCGAATGTGGTTGACTGACCTGGCACCGCCTGGGGTACCCACTGAAAGGCAGTCGGGGTTTGTGCCACCATCTGGGGCACTGGAGGCAAAGGCAATTGCAGTTGCTGTTGCTGTCTATAAGGCTTGGCTGGCCGAAATGGTAGCCTAGTCTTCATATTCTTCCTCTTTGGTTGAGGACCCTCATCCGGGGAAGATTTTCTTTTGATAGCCAGGCCCCACTTCTGGAGAAGGTTTCTATTCTCCACGGCGGCCTTATCAACAACCTCTTTGACCACATCGGTAGGGAAAAGGTCTTTTCCCCAAATGTTGGAGGAGATTAACTTCCTTGGCTCGTGTCTCACCGAAGCCCCGGTGAACACGAACTCCCTGCAAGCTCTCCTTGCCTTGACGAAGCTATAAAGGTCCTTCGTCACTGTGGCTAGGTGAGACTTAGCCACTACCATGAACATTTCATGGACCTTGGGGTCACTTGCCATCGTCTCGAGAGTAGTCTGATGAGACATTGAGGCAGCCAGTCTTTCTTTTGTCTCGAACTCTCTTCGTAAAAGAGATTCGGACAGCTTGGGGAGGTCCTCGCCGAATTGCCGTCCGGCAATATCAGCCTCCAACTTTCCCACTGAGAATGTCAGATGGACATCCTTCCAGTCTTTGTGGTCCATAGGTAGAGCCAGCGACAAGGGTTTACACTCCTCCAGGGAGGGGCAAGGCTTGCCGGCCTCGACTGCCTTTAGGACAGCCGCAAACCCTTTCTGTAAAAAGGGAAAGGCTCTATCAGGAGAGGACACAAACGAAGGGAGCTTCTTGCTCAATGCAGCTACCTTCGAATTCGAGAAGCCCCTCTCTTTCATCGAGGATGAAAGTAGGGCTTGAGCCTTAGCGTGGTCCATAATAATGACCTCCTTCGGCTCTGTCTCCTCCCTTGAAGCTGGTTCTTTTCTCAGCCGGACATAGCAGTCCGGATATGATGCCTTGCTGGGCCAGAATTCTACCTCCTCTAGGGGAACTGAACCCAGCTTATCCGAGATGACGATCTTTCCAGTCGTCATCGGCATGTGCTCAGCATACCTCCATGGGTTAGCATCTGAGCATATGGGAAGGTCTTTCACATTGAGCCTTTTCCGGGGCCCATGTGATTCTGCCAGGGACTGCATACGCAGTTCCATTGCAGCCGCCTTCTCCTGATTCTCCTTCTGCATTTGTTGGATCATTCCAACAATCGAAGAGAGGGCCTGTCCCAGTTCTACTGGGAGGCCAGCTGATGTTGAGGGGATAGGCTCCGGCATCTGAACCGGAGTAGCCGACACCTCGTCGACCTCATCCTCTACGACATCCGGGGTTTGAACTTGATCCTGACCTTCTGCCAGGAGGTCTTCTTCCAAACGTTCGTCCAGGTCAGACATCCTGTCACACAACTGGATGTCTTGCATCGCATCTGCGACTTCCTCGTCCACCTGGACTTGATCTTGAAGGATCTCCTCTTGAGGCTGGGGAATCACTGCCTCAGCTGATGCCTGGGGAAAAAGATACGCCCTCATCTTCTCACTTGGAAGATAAGGGCCAGAGGTGTTCTTCTTGAAGCCCCTTACCCAAGTACGAAGCTTTTCCCTAGCTATATCCCTTGATTCCGCCGTTCTAGGGGAATCAAAAGCCTCAGTAATCAGGTTAGTGCATACAGTACATACCTGAGGGTCCCAATACTGGAGATCATCCTTGGAGACAGCGCATGCTGCGTGTCTCCTACAACACTCATGTCCGCAGAGGTTCTTGCTGCGGACATTGCAGAAAACATTTCCGCACTTCGGAGGGTCCTCCTGTAAAGAGAAGAAATTTCCATGAGTATCAAGTGAACTATGTATCACTGGATATGCATAGTATAGCATAACAATTCATAAAGAAAGACACACACTTGTGTTTCCCTCACAACCCATTGTTGCAGCCTTCCAGATAATAAAATCAAAATGGTTTATCTCTACTAGAGTAACCAATGCAAGGTTTCCAGAGGAAACAGGTGGAGCTCACACCTAGGCAATGATTTTAAAATCCTGGATAATAGACGGGGAAGAACTCTGCTTCCTGTCTGAGGGCAACAGCAAAGGGCCGTGCAAGAAAACACAATAGTGTTAGAAGATACAGTGCTGTACCTAAACTTTTACTATAGTTTTTTTCTTACTGTATATGCTATACAGAAGAATACTAGTACAGTATAGGAGGATGTGTGCCGGCCTGCCTTTGCCGGCCGGCACACATCACAATTAGCTTTAAAGTATACTACTTAACAGCTATAGGGCGGCAGCCCTCTGGTTCAAATGCCTGTGCCGGCGGCAGCAGCTGCCGGCCAGCAACAGCCAGTGTTGGCCGGCAATGATTGCCGGCCAGCAACTACACAAGGTAGTACCCAGCTGCCAGCCACACTCTTGGTGACCGGCTGACAAGGACTGACATAAGCCGGCCGGCAAAGGTACAAGACCGATGCCAGCCGGCAGCAAAAGAACCAGAAGACTACACCTGCCCGGCTGCCGGCCTCATAGGCCGGCAGCCGGGACAGGTACAGCACTAGAAGAAAATAGTATGGATGCCGGGATAAGAGTGTACACAACCCCCCAAGCCCGGCAACCGAAAGAGTGCATATAAGGAAGGGGAGAAACTTAATTCAGGCTTCCTTGACCAATGCCGTCCGGCTCTGCCGGCAGGCATGGATGAGGGACCAAGAGAGGTCCGGGCAGCACTCGAAAACATAAGACCCTTGCCGTCCAGCATCTCTGCCGGCCGGCAATGGGCTTAGTCAATTCCACATCCCAACCTATACTAGGTCCAGAAGTAGAATGACATACAGTACAGTAATACCCCTGCCGGCCAGCTCTGCCGGCCGGCAAGGTACAGTACAGTAATGGCTAGGCCATTACGGAGATAGAGGGGGAAGGGACAAGAGGGTCCTGCCAACCTTGCTTTAGTGACAGATCACCCGCAGCCAAGAACTTTGTCTTAGCCTAAGGGAGATCTAAGGGAAAGGGCCAGCACAGTAGTATAATACCTGACAGCCTCCAGAGCACCAAAGCAAGGAAGGCGTTGCTACTCCCAAGGGAAGATTTTATCCTCCCCGAGAACAGCAACAGGACTTAGTCTGGTCGATCACACAAGAAGGAATCATAACTACAGAAACCTTCGATAGTGACCTAAGGGAGCTAAGCTCCCTTTGTAAGTGTTAGGTCAGCGAGGGAGACTCTGCCCCAAGCCAGACAACACGGACTCAGACTAAAAACTCTGTTGTTCTGTCCCTCTTTGAACCAGACTCTGCTGGAACAGGAAGGTACAGTAACACCCTAGTATAGTTTTATCGAAAATAAATTCGGAAAAAACCACTTAGGGATAAGCCCAAGGCTTAAACAGAGGGAAAGGGATTGCATACCTTCTCCGAAGAAAAGAAAGCAACCGGGGAGCATAATAAAGTATACTAAGGCTCCATAAGCAATTAGCCTAGGCACCAAGAGAATCGATTACCTAATTCACCGAAACTCTCACGTATACAATCTTGGAAATATTCCACACAGTCTAAAATGTATAAAATATAGCCTAAAGCTTCAATAAACTTATAATTACACTCGGAAAAACCAAAATCATGCATTAAGTACTAGGACCAAACGACTAGGCTACATGGCCTAGCGTAGGCCAGAATGGCGAATACTTCGCCAAATAATACTAAGCACGAAAGGAAATCCTATGTAAAGCTAAATAGCTGAAATTTATTAAGCAAAACAACCAGGAATGTCACTCTAACTAACTAATTTATACCTAGCGAGTGACAGTGTCCAGGACACCTCTGGTAGGCTACGGCTCTTGTATCAAAGATTAATCCTATTAATCACTCAAAATTTTACCAAGCGCCTACATTTATACATAACAGACACTATACTCAACTTATCCGAGGTCAACGAAGACGAAGAAGCCATGAAAAGCTGAATAAATCCAAGATTTGCGAGAAAAACAGGAAAAAACACCGAGTTGTTAAGCTACGCAAAAAGGAATTCAGATGGCGCCAGGATTGGCGCCAGGCACGCATACGAATCGGGGGATAGGGAAGCCTTGGGAGCGGCTCCCCTTTTTCTTTCCCGAATTCGTATCTCGTCAATCTCCCTCCTACGAGACGAATCTCTGTTCAGGTCGTAGATTGCCATGTGACGTGTCTAGAATACGTCCTCTGATATGTGGCGATATCCCTTTCACGAGGGATACTCGCTCCAGGAGTTAGAATTCTGGTACCTTAAGGTAAATTCTCTGGGAATATCGCCGTAGTTGTAATATACCCTAGGAAGCTACCCTATAGGAACTTCCATCAGGACGACATGGCTTGAGCCCAAAAATACATATATATATATATATATATATATATATATATATATATATATATATATATATATATATATATATAGGACATATATATATTTACATATATATGTATATTTATATATACATTTATATATATATATATATATATATATATATATATATATATATATATATATATATATATTTATATGTATTTATTTATATATATAAATATAAATATATATATAAGCATTTATATATATATATATACATATATATATATATATATATATATATATGAATATATATATATATATATATATATATATATATAGATATATATATATATATATATATATATATATATATATATATATATATATATATATATGTATGTATATATATGTGTGTGTGTGTGTGTGTGTACTGTATATGCAAACATACACACACACATATGTATATATATATATATATATATATATATATATATATATATATATATATATATATAATGTATATACATTTATATATATATATATATAATATATATATATATATATGTATATATATATATATATATATATATATATATATATATATATATATATATATATATATATATAAAGGATTACAGGTGAAGATCCTATATATGGTGTGCAGCAGGGTCCAAAACACATCAGTAAAAAGGCCATATATATATATATATATATATATATATATATATATATATATATATATATATATATACTTATATATAACACACACACATATTTATATAGATATATATCCATATATATATATAAATATGTATATATAAATAAAAAAATTTATATATATATATATATATATATATATATATATATATATATATATATATATATATATATATATGTGTGTGTGTGTGTATGTTTATATTTATATATATATATATATATATATATATATATATATATATATATATATATATATATATATATATATAAGAGTGCTTATGTCATGTTTATGAGGTATTATGTCAAGTTTATATTTACATGTGGTTAAAATGTGCATGAATATTTCCGAAATAGTTTCCCTTTTTTTTTAGGAGGGAGGTGGGCAGAGTTAGTTGAGAGAGTTGCCTCGCCATTTGCATTGGAACTTGTGTGTTACTTGATTAGTTGCCAAACTTGGCGCACTAAGAACTGCCATCCTCCCAAGCATCAAAACCCCCTAACCTATAATCATCCAAGTTTTTTAAGTCAATATATATGTGACCATAGGAATGCGTAACAAGCAGAAAAGATGCAGCCTGTCCCTAGGAATG
Source organism: Palaemon carinicauda (assembly GCF_036898095.1). NCBI lineage: Eukaryota > Metazoa > Arthropoda > Malacostraca > Decapoda > Palaemonidae > Palaemon > Palaemon carinicauda. Next base: position 71,433,517 of record NC_090738.1, read on the forward strand.
AGCCAAAGTTCGCCTGACACCCTCCTCAAAAATGCAACAATTTTGTGCCCTCTCAGACGATTTTTATAGTGTGTTCAGACGTTATTTCAAGTGTATGGTGTTATCAAGGTCCATTAATGGAAGAGGTCGGCTTATCAGCGAGCGAAAATACGTTCCGTCTGCGCATGACGTCACACCTCGTATAGTCTCCCTTGACAGCATTGACTGACAGGTATATGCAGTAACACGATACAAGGATACCTTTCCAAAATAAAAATACTTCTTAATATTTCATTTTTATTTTTTTTATTAAAGTACAGATTATCCTCATGGCAGACCACACATCAAAGTTTAATAATAATCTGATGCTTCTAAACATAGTCATAGGGTATAAATGTATCTTAAAATGAACACAAATACTGTAATGTATTGACTGCCATTTATTCTTAACCAAAGAGGTATAGATTGACGTAGAGAAAGTTGTCCTTGGTACTAAATCCTACACAACGAGTTAAGGATTAACATAGAGAAAGTTGTTTTGGTACAATGAATTCTCATTTTAATCCCAACAGATTAACAGAACAAAGATTACAGTTTAATAGTGATGGAATTCATCTAAGCATGGGTTTGTTTCTCACCGAGCCAGGTGTGCACCCCAGGAGGAAAAATTAAGTTGTGTTCATGGTTTTTCTTACTGTACTCCTGCAAGTCCTTTGTTTCTTTTTACTTATGTCGATAATGTTGTTGAGGTGCCGCATTCTAAAAAACACTGATATTTTGGCAAAAAATTCCACAACTTCGTCAGGAACACCAGCGACCGCAGATTTTCTTTCAGCAGCCATTGTTTTTATGCATTCTGTTCCTGGTCTAAGCCCATAGCCATGAAGTGCTGTAAAAATTTCTCTACAAATTTTTAGTTTAGAAAAAAAAATCGTCGGATGGTGCATAAAGTTTTCCTTCACTTATATAATGGACCCATGTCTCTGACGTCTTGCTATCAACAATATACCCTAAATTTGGATATTTAAACAAAAACTTCTTCACTATATATCCACCAATATATCTTAAGGACTCTTTCTCGATAACAGATCCTGTGGTGTCTCTGGATTTCTGACATCTGGCAAATTATTTTTCCTCGGGGAACATTTCGTCATTCTTAAGATCCACATCAAATTCCAGGTCTCTAAAAATGATGTTTGTCATATATATTTCTAAGGCCAGTTCCCTGTCATTGAAAGATTTATCAGGTCCATTTCCATCACGTCCAGATGATACCATTTCATGGGATAACGGGTCAAGGTTTTCATTTCCTTTTTCGCAGTTTGCCTTATCGCTAACAAGTTCAATATCCCTACCTAGCAAAAAGTTTTTCAATTTGTACTTAAAATTAACTGTATTGGGATGATCATGAGAACCCCTCATCTGCCTAATTCATCCAAAAATATTTCAAGACAGCCTTGATTCAATCTCCTTGTCATAATAAAAGAAATGTTATGACTCTGTTTTAGCATGTTATATAGCCCATTCATTGAGTAACAAGATAATATCACACCTTTTTGAAATTTGTAAAAGCAATTGAATTTTGGGTTTTTTACCCTCATTCCCAGCCTAACATCAATCATTCTTTTTAGAACACTTTTCTGGCTATCCAAATCTCTCCCAAATGCATTGCGGGCTTTTATGTCTCCTAACATCATAGAGAAATTCATGACATCGAACCATTCATTCACTATATCTATAAAATCGGCAGTTTCCTTCCAATTGTTGCTCTCTAATAAGTTCCTTTCTCCTAAAAAATACAATGCCTAAGCACATGACTTTGAAAGTAGCTGTGCAGCATACTTTACACGCTGACTTTGTAAGCCACTTACAAAACACATTGATATGTGTTTTATTGATTTCATATGCTAAGGCATACTCTGATACGGTTTTCATTAGCATTTCACGGACACAGGCATCAGATACGCTATTTCCATTTTCCATAAGAAAACCGTGATCCAGAAAATGATTTCTAATTAACTTTATCATATGAGAAGCATCAGCAAATATGAAGACATTCCTGTCAGCACATGGTTTTTTAAAAAAGACTTCTTCTGGGTTAAGGGAATCAATCCCGAATTCTTTCCAAACCCTCAAATTATAGTAGGTCCAAGATCATGGACAATTTCCACAACGGCAAATCCAGCATTTTCAACATTTACTATGATATCAGTCAGTTTTTTTATTCAGATTAGAGTCATCATATTGGTAGTATATGGGTTGCTTCCATGTTGCTGTCAAACCTCTTAACATAACCACTTGAACTTTATCATGAGGTTCATACATAACGTCCATCCCTTTGTCATAACTCCACTTACTAGAAATAATCCTTTCATCAAATGAAATAACGGAAGTGTTTCAATTTCCGTCATTGTTTCTGATTTTGCCTTCATCAGTGACAGAACTGAATGCAAAATACACGGCTCACATTTGAGATTTGCGCTCGTTTATTCAGTGTACTTTTTGATGGCAGAGGAAATCCTCTTTTAGTTCGAAAATATGAATAGCATTTGGTGCTCATGCTTCTGAGAGTGAAAGCTAACGATATGTCTTCATCACTCCATTGACTGACAGACTTATTAGTTATGAGAGTTTTTATCTGTGTTGTACTTAGCACAGGTTGAAATAACTTGTTTATTTCAGTTAATGTGAACTTAGGTTCTGTCACCTCAAATCAATCAATTAAAGAACAAAGAACTTTATATTTCCTATATAATTAATTATCACTTAAAGACAACGGCAGAGGACTTTAATTTGATAGTCTAATGTCATTTACTTTTCGTAATCTAGGTGTCACAGCAGTAAAGTTGTTTAGGAAAATAGTCGAAGGGAAGAAATTTATGCAGGTTTTCGGCAAATTGCTTAACTTGTAACTTACCATTAGATAAAAAAAAAAAAGGATGGAATTGCCTCTTCCTTCAGTGCACGTTGACTTTTTAGTTTTTTAATTACCAGAAGTCGGTACTTCATATTATCAGCATAGTCTTCTGCTTTAAAATGGACTGAACAAATTAGAGCATCCTTCCAGTTAACATCGTATGCGCGTTTGCAAGCGTGCATCCATTTCTTCTTATTTTCTTCTTTTGGGAAAGTAAAATAATGAATACCCATATTAATGGTCTTTTTGCTATTATTATGGCATCCAAATACAGCACACGTGGAAGGCATGGCGCCTGGAAGTTAATGAACGTGACCGATATCAAATAAGACTACGTCTAGTCAGGTCAAACCTCAGCCACCGTCACCGATAAATGACGTCATGAAAGCTCCGCCCACATGCGCGTGCCTCACTGATGAGCCGACCTCTCCCATTAAAGGACCTTGGGTGTTATGTAAGTATTTGTTTAATATAAATTTCTGTCAATGGCCTTGTGAGATTTATGCTAAAATGTGAAGTGTATTCTTTTTTTTTTTTTGGCTTAACTATTCGGTTATCTTGTGTGATCCTGAGCACGTAAGCATATGCATTCATG
>NC_090738.1:71439507-71447007 GCF_036898095.1 Palaemon carinicauda
TAGAACCTTTTGTCTAGTAATATCCTCTTTTTCTAACTCAAAATATACTAAATATGACATTGACTCCACCCAAACTAAATCTCTAACGCTTTTTTACCCTTTACTAATAATACAGGAAATGTTAGATATTTTTATTTTTTCTGGCTAGAAATAGAACAATAGATTATGTAAATGTAAGAGCTAAATGTGAAGCCTTATTGGGACACCAGCGACTTTCCGTTAGGAATGAAATTCTTCTACACAGGAAGGTATTCCTTTGAAGTACGGAAATAGATGATAATGGCTCACGTTTCTGGTCAACTGACATTTAACTTCAAATACCAAATTTCTACTCACTTTTTTAATTTAATTCTAAAGAGGTATGCTATTTAAAGTTTTTTGTGATTATGCATATTAAAATTCTCTCTGATAAGAATAATCGTCGTTTAAAACTTATAATTAACCGGATGTTTTTATTGAATACAATATATCAAAAAGTCTTCTTCCTCTTTCCTACCATTATTCATATGCTATGGTGTACCCTTTCTAACATCTTTTATTAATGACTTCTTCATAGAACCTCTTCTCTCCAGATTATCCTTGCCCCTATATCTCAATCCCAACCTTAATTGGTTCGTCTCAAAACTTCATCAGTCCTTTCCAACCATCCATTCTCAATGCATGTCCATACCATCTCCGTAGTAACAGTTTTGTCACCTATGTAATCTTTAGTTGGCCTTTCATTTTCTTACTTCGTCACTTTCCAATTTTTCAAGCAATGATATTCCGATAATCTACCCCAGCATTCTAATTTCTGTTCTCTCAAGCTTTTCTTTTCCTTTTCATTTTTTAGCCCATGTTGAATACAGATTCATATATTATCAATGGTCTTCAGATCTTCAACATCATTATAAAGTGATATATGGTGAATGGAAGAATTGACTTTTGATTTAATATACAAAATAAAAATTCATTGAGATAGCAGAAAAGATACTAAAACAATTTCAACTTATTATACGAATTTTGGATTACAATAATTTCATTGTCATTCATTTACCCTAAGGAATATGATATAACGATATCAGTTCCTTCTATATAGTTTTTCTTTTTACAATAAATGAATCCACATCACGTAAAATGTATTTCAAGATTCATGCATTTCCAAATACCTCTAATTTAGAAGATACTGAACTGATCAGCTAATTCTTTACTCTGCTGAATGTCCAACCTGAAATTCTAAAATCTATAAAATATTTTAAGAATGCGACTCGATTTCTACGCTCTGCCATTTTATCTACTTTCTCATCAAAGAAATATCAGACTATCAAAGAAAGGATTACCTCTAATAAATCAGTTGGCGTAGAAAAAAAGGATTATGTTAGTCAAATTTAGCTAACAAGTCTTGGTGGACTCAGCTTAACCTTCCAAGGACCGTGTTTGTTGGAGTAACTGCCAACAAGATTGCTCCTCTTTCTTTTCCCGCCAAGGGAGAAGATTTCTTTAGGGTCCTTGTGAGACATAAGCATTATGGTTTTGGTGTTGGAATCTCAGCTTTTTTTTTTGAGGGTGATAAAGGAAATGAGGGTGGGAGTGATTGGGCTCTATCAGTTGATATATATATATATATATATATATATATATATATATATATATATATATATATATATATATATATATATATATATATATATATATATATATATTTATATATAAATATATATATATATATATATATATATATATATATATATATATATATTTATATATAAATATATATATATATATATATATATATATATATATATATATATATATATATATATATTTATATATATATATATATATATATATATATATATATATATATATATATATATATATATATATATTTATATATATATATATATATATATATATATATATATATATATGTATGTATATATATATATATATATATATATATGTATGTATATATATATGTATATATATATATATATATATATATATATATATATATATATATATATATATATATATATATATATGGAGAACTATTTTTTTATTTAAATGTTTGAGTTGGAGCTTAGTCCAGGAAAGTCTCCCTACGTCAGTTACGCAAAGATCGACAGTTGAGGATAATGAGCACTTACACTCGGCCACAAACACCCTGCTAATAACTTTAGTGCCGCAGTTTACTAACCGTCACTCCTAAATACTAAAGGGGGAAATTTTACTCTGTCCAGAGGCCGGAGAACTCCACAAGTGAAAATAAAAGTAATTTAAAGGCCTCCTCTAGCTTTGTCAGGTCTATAGTCATCTTCTCTCTAATGCTCTGTTTAGGCTCCGTCCCAGTGACCACAGTGAGACGCTGGAGAGGAATCTTTCGTTAATGTAACTAGACACAATAAATAAATGGGAGCAGTTATGTAAAGTAAAGTTTAAAAGTTTAAGATATCGATCTTTACCTTCGAAGCATATATTCATTAATAAGTTGCTCACTAACACACCCTTTTTCAAGTTACTTACTCCTTTAAAAATATCAGGGATTCTGTCCCGTGATCAAATGTTCATAATAGACACATTGAAATAGATCAGGGAGTAGAAATAAGAAGGAGGCTTAATCAACCTAATATTGATTTATTTTACAAAGTTACATTAAATGAAAAGGACATCTGAACAAACACAAAAATGGTATCATAGATAAAGAGTGATGTAATAAAAGTCATTTCAAAATGATAATAATGGTTGCTGTGATTTGCAATGATCAATAATCAAAACGTTGCCCATGTGACCCAGAGACTGTGCTAATCTCAAAAGCAAAAAATTATATAGAAAAAAAATATACACACAATATCACAGTGCTCATTCAGAAATATGTAATAGACAGTTAACCTACTTAAGTTAGAATTAGTCTAAACTGAGAAATGGGTGGAAACTAAGTGGCCACTTTTGTAGTTCCTGCACTCCTTGGAAGACAGTCCTGGTCCTAGAATGGCAGTTAACCGGATTGTGGCATTCTTGACTGGCTCACCCCAAGAATCTTCACTTTGGCACCAATGGTCTACCAGGCTCTTCTTTTACTCTATCTCTCCGACCGGCAGGACTCCTCTGTGAGTCGAGTTTTTGGAATCGGGGTGGGGGTGGGGGGGGGGGGCATTGAACCAGAAATGCACGGATTTACTCACTGACCAGTTGGCCAAGTAGGTCAGACAGCCACAACTGCTTCCGTACAAATGCGGTTTGGTTAAGGTTGGGAGGGATCACCTTTCTTTTCCTTTCCAAACAAGTGACGGCCATGATGCACAGGGTAATCCAGTGGACGTGCCATATTGGGACTTTAGGACAAGTCAACATATTGTTGCAAGGAGTGCATAGGAGGCAGGATTTTGTACAAATACTTAAGAAAAATCTTGCTGCTCTAAGGTAGTTTATATATACAATAATCCAACCTATTCTGGCTTCCTGAAAATTAAATAGTTGATGATCAATTAGCAATGGGCTGGTGTGATGGGCAAACATCTTAAAATTAACAAACCTTAATTGGTATTAAGAAATAAAAGATACATTAAAGTTAGCTACATTGGAAATTATATTTGAATCAGTTTAGCAATTTATCTCGACTCATATAGTTTAAGGAAAGAACCAGCATACGCTGGGATAAGGCACCTTGCTGTGCGTATCTACACTGTGACGTCACGAGCATGGGGTGCGCTACTGTCAACAGATTTAGTAGATTTAAAATAGTTCTCCCAATGTTTCGATAAAGAAAATCTAATGTAGGAGAGAACGTTTAAGGGGTAGCTACAGTATTGTTAGGGGAGAGCCCAAAATACGAATGAAAGAAGAAGAGTGAAGAAAAATTATTCACACGCTGGGGATGAAAGGGAGAAAAAAGGGAGAGGGGTTAGTTCCGGCAAATTTGATTCAATTACTTGGTAGTACGAGTGAGATAAACTTACTGGCTGAATGAAGAGGGAAATTGTTCTTCACATCAACGTCCGTTTAAAGTTAACAAAACGCTGTTAGCGTTAATCAAAATCAATCAAGTTAAAGTTATGCTTGAATATGAATGTAGGGAAAACTAATCCTGCAGGCAATGCTTCACGAAAACGTTAAGATAAGTAAATGATCAGTGGTAACTTTAAACATACGATGCAATGTTAATCAAATGATTAAAGATACTCAGTTCTTCCCACCCTAGGGGTACGGAGAAAGCAAACAAAACGTGAGCCAATAAAAACAAAATCAGCAAAAATTCCTGCCAATGACAAATTCAAATTTATGGTGGTGAATCCCATTCCAGATCTGACATATAACGTTTTACATGAAATGATTTTACATATAAAGTGACTGGTGTGATGAGAGCTTCACATTCGATAAGTGAGAATGGGAGAAAAGCTACGTCCTTCTCGGCGTTAAAAGGTGAAAAATCATTTGACTCTAGTTTGAATGATAAACTGAGACAAACTAGGTCCATGGGGACATCGTAATTCTGACCGCGAGAGTCATGAATGTCGTCTTTAACAGAAACGTTTAAAAGGGGAATATAAAAAATAAAACTTATCTTTAGCACAAGCTGAAACATGTCAGGTGGGTTGCAGTAACATGACAAGTTATCAAGGCAAAAATAAAATTTACGCTTTGAAGTTAAAGCAAAGGATTGACTGAAAAAAGGCTGATGAATGACATGGCAGAAATAATGAAAGCTTAATTTGACGTCATATATGACTGATTGAAAATAATGAATGACGTTCAATGTACTATGATCCTCAAGTAAGGTGAATCATAAACAGGCTCTAAGCTCCGGTGCTAGGTATATATGTGTGACTTTTGCTAAATAGGCCGTCAGTGCAAAAGGTCCCTTTCTGACTGCTAAAGTTGTTAGGTTGCGATCACGCCGCTCGTTCTGAGAGCGTGTTTCAGATTCTGACGTGGATATTTTAGTGTCTACGCGGGTTCGAGCAGAAGTTACGGGCTTAAAGATTGCACAATCAGGCAACGTGAGCTCTGGTCCGAGGGAGGGTACAAACTTAATGACTGACTTTACCGGTAGAGGCCTCTTTTGGCCTTCACGCACACAATCAGGATGGGTGGTATTTGCGCCACCGCTAGGGGGATCCATGGTAAGACAATGAACGGGATTTTCTCTGGGAAGCACTGTCACCGACGGTAAAGACAAAGGGGGTTGAGGCCGATCAAACGCTGGCAGCTTAAGGTTTGGAGATGAGGACGGAGCAGGTGGGACTGACACAAAATTACTAATCGTATGCCGTGTTGGCAACATAGTATTGAAATGTGATGATTGAACAGGTTGGGGAGTTGATGCAAAATTAATTACATTGTGCTTGACTGCCAAAACATTAGAAGGATCAACTAGGGGACCGTTAATGGAATTTACAACGGTATGTTTCACTGAAGGTGTGAACTCGAAAAAAAACAAGACTGATTATGTTTAATTATTAAATCAGGATGAGCCATGAGGCTATTAAAAGCAATCTTAATTTTACTTGAGTAGGCAGCAAGCACGGGATAATTTAATTTGACAATGTGATGATCGTAATGATGTCTCCAAAAATTCTTGTAATCGCAAACTTCATCTCTTACGTTACCAATAAGGGTTTTAAAATGATTTACGGCTTCGGGACCCATACTAGGAAAATTTACTGAAGCGAGAGTATGAAGTACTAAGTCTGCGTCCTCACAAACAAAGGTGAATATCAACTCATGTTCCTTAAGCCTAGCGTTGATGTCCTCAGGGCTGAGCTTTTCCGCCTTAGGCGGTGAAGGGATGTTTACGTTAGGTGTGAAGTCCGACATCTTTGAAGGACCACGTTTGATGAATGGATTCGTTAAAGCAAGCAAAGGGTAACTGAATTATAAAATGAATGTGAAAATGAAACTTTACACATTTACCAGCGTGATAATTGAATGTTAAAAATTACTCACAATGGGAGGAAAATATTTAATTGAAAAACAAATGTAAATCACGAAATTACTTGAAATTCAAACTGACTGGGCCCAACAAGCAGATGATGCCCAGGTCACGTGACATTAGACACTTTACTAAAATGAATGATATATGCACGTGGTGATTAATGACTGATTTAAATTCCTTGAAAGTAAAGCACGTGAGAAAGCGCAGGGGCTTATGAATGCAAAAAAAGTTAAAATTTAAAATAACAGGTCGAGGTTGACGCTGTTGATGTGACGGTTTCACAATCATGGGCACACTGAGGCGACCACTGATCTATTCACAATGTAGATAGGTGTAAGAGGCAATGACTCTGCTTTTAAAGGGCACTCTCGTAGAGGCTAAAAAAACATAAATTTCCCTCATGCGGAGGTAAAACAAAAATATCCTCGCTAAAAGACATAACTAAAATCTCTCGCTAAAGGACAAAATGAAAAATCTCCTCGCTAAAGGAAATTAAAAGGTACTAAACGTACGGTAGATAAGAATTATGCACCCTTTAGTTTGGGTTATAAACAACAATTACGCACCCTTAGTTTGGATTGTAAACAAAATATTACGCACGCTTTAGTTTGGGTTATAAACAAGATCCGCCATCTCGGAGCAAGCACGTGGAATGAAACGGATTTGGTGATATTAAGTTTTTACATTACTTGTAATAGGACTTAAAATGATATTGCGCCAATTCACTCTGTTGGATAAGGACACGTGCTAGGTTACGTGGAACGTTAGTTAGAAAAGTTAAGGTTAGTTATGGAAGGTAAACGACAAAAAGGAAGGTAAACCAAGGTACAAAATTTTACAAATTAATTGTTAAATTAGCAAAATTAGTTGACAGAAAGAGTACACTGGTGCTCTCGTGGAGCAGTAAGCACGGGCGTCTGAACAACAAACACCTTAGTTCAAGCAGATTAGAACTTTCTGGCTATAAGTGGGGCCTGCCACAAAACGTGGGTGAACAGATCCGAGACAAAGCAAAGTTCCTATGACTAATTGTAGTCTCCCTGTAGAGAACATTCAAGCAACAAATTAACTTGGTTGTGCAGCTCTTTCTTACACATGTGGTCGATACAAAAAGATCATAATGATTACAAATTTTTCTTCCCAATTGAAGTCTGGGAATTACACATTCGACAAACTGGCTGGTGCCATGTGGGTAAGTGATATAGTGAGCTACTGTATACTTAATCAAGCTGATTAATTGCGTTAATGCTTCACAAGTCAAATGTAAATGATCCGGTTCAAAGGACCACTTGTATTGAGAATTATTTTTTACTTAAATGTTTGAGTGGGAACTTAGTCCAGGAAAGTCTCCCTACGTCAGGTACACAAAGATCGACAAATGAGGATAATGAACACTTACACTCAGGCCACAAACACCCTGCTAATAACTTTACTGCTGCAGTTTACTAACCGTCACTCTTAAATACTAAAGGCGGAAATTTTACTCTGTCCAGAGGCCGGAGAACTCCACACGTGAAAATAAAAGGGATTTAAAGGCCTACTGTAGCTTTGTCAGGTCTATAGTCATCTTCACTCAAAGGCTCTGT
>NC_090738.1:71468355-71470855 GCF_036898095.1 Palaemon carinicauda
CCTCTTCAACCCACCCCCTCCAACAAAACCCTCCATATCAGCGCACCCATGGATGTCTACGCCCAATTCCTCACGTCATACCCGGAGGTTTTCCATCCAGAACTTCGCCAAACGCCTAGGGCTCATGCCAAGCACGGTATTTATCATCATATCAGGAGGAGGGGACACCCTGTCTTCACCAAATTCAGACGTCTGACACCAAATTGATTGACAGCCGCCAAACAGACGTTCGCCGAAATGAAGTAAATGGTCATTTGCCAAAAGTCCTCCAGCCCATGGTCGTCACCCTTACACGTCGTTCTGGAGAAAGACAGCTCCCTCCGTCCGTGCGGGGATTACAGGCGCCTTTCTTCATTTCTTAGAAGGTACGCCCTTCGTCGTTCGCACAGACATCATGCCTCTGCTGCACGCCTTCACCTGACATTCTGATGCCTGGTCCGCCTGTCAACGCCAACACCTCTCCGTCATGGCTGAATAAAATTGCACCCTTCAATACGTCCCTGGGAAAATGAATCCCATTGCCTATGCCGTGTCAAGAAACATGTTGGCTGCCCTTCAACTGGGATTGGATTACAATGCCTTGGCTGAAACCCAACGACAGGATCCAGAATATCAATCAGGTAGGACATCCTGCACATCCCCCCGCTGGGAAGACATGCCCTTCGACGAATCTAATACCACCCTCCTCTCTCATGTCGGTACTGGTAGACTGCGACCTTGGATTCCTGCTCCCATACGCAGACAGGTGTTTGAGTTCATTCACGGCTTTCCACATCCTTTGTGCCATTCTACTGCACAGCTGCTGAAGACAAAATTCATTTAGCACAGAATTTCTAAGGATGCTGAAGACTGAGTCCACGCCTCTACTTCTTGCCAAACTTCCAAAGTAAATCAACACACGGTTTCAGGAGTGGGCACCTTTCCTCAACCTCAGCATCGTTTCACCCACATTCACGTTGTAGGCCCCGTACCTACATCATAAGTACATCATTACCTATTTACCGTCATTGACCACTCCACTTGTTGGCCTGAAGCCATTCCCATGGAAATTGCAACGTTCGCCTCATGTACATTTGATATCCCTGACCATATTACTTCTGACAGGGGTACCACTTACACCTCTCAATTGTGGACATCATTAGCGAATCTCCTAGGTATCACCCTACATCAGACAACTGCCCACAACCCCGCTGCCAATGAAATGGGTGAATGTTTTCATTGCACCCTCAAAGCAGCTTAGATGTCCTGCTGCCAGGATTTCAATTCGATTACTCAGCTTCCCTGGGTCCTCCAGGGACTAAAGACCACACCTAAAGACGCCCTGGACGTCTCGGCAGCTGAAATGGTGTATGGCGACCCGTTGGTCGTCCTGGCGAATTTTTTCTTTCTGCAACCTCCTCCGATGATCTCCAGTGCATATGTCACATCGTGGGAAAATTTACTCCATACCGCCAGACTTACAAGCCCCCAGGAACCATCACATACCGACAGACTTGCACTCTACAATGCACATCTTCCTGTGTAATGAAACTAGCAAGCCACCGCCAACGCCCCCTTTCACGGGCCATTTCCTTGTGATACGATGCAGTCCGAAAGCATTTCTACTAAACATTCATGGCAAAGAAGACTGGGTCTCCCTTAATGGTTTAAAACCTTCTTATATCCTGCCAGAAGACCCGCCTACATGTCGCCTCTCTTGATCAGGAGGCCCTATTTAACATGTACAGTATGTCCTTTTTAGGGGGGTGGGAGCCATTTACCAACCGCGTGTCACACGATCGTATATAGTAACGACATTTTTTTGTTTGTCTATATTATGCTTTATATCTTCGCTCTCTACTGATAGGGACCTGAATAAACATGTCTGTTTTTCTTACCGGTAACTATTAACAAAATCGGTTGTCAGTTGAATATGAAATTGCCTCTAATGTTTTTATATCCTTTTTGCCTGAACTTGATGTATATATAAGCTGGTGTTCTGTAATAGTCACGCAATTGCTTTCATCCTTCCTTCTTAGTTACAGCCTCTCTCAGACCTTCACATTAATTACAGAACGTCCACATATTTTACATCACGCTAAAAGATTTAATCCTTTTTTCATCACTTCCGAATCATTTTGGGATTTTACCTTATCATAGGATTAGATAATTTTATAAGGTAAAATTCTTTTATCTGAGTATTCTCATTGAGAATATATGATATATAGGTAAGTGGGATATTGCTCAAGAACTATTTCTTTATCTAAGAGATAGAATATGGATTTAAGGGTTTTTAATCTCAACACAAGTTAGCAACACCCATAACCTTTTTCTCAGGAAACTATAAATCATAGTATAACCTTTCCCTCTCTCTCTCTCTCTCTCTCTCTCTCTCTCTCTCTCTCTCTCTCTCAATATATATATATATATATATATTTATATATATATATATATATATATGTATATACACACATATATATATATATATATATTTATATATATATATATATATATATGTGTG
>NC_090738.1:71478355-71490855 GCF_036898095.1 Palaemon carinicauda
GTTCAATAGGTGCCCTGAATCTGGAGAGGTAGTAGTAAAAACTGCGCCGATTAACGGTAGTGAGTGGCTGTAGAAGTCGTTGGTTGGGGTGCGAGCGAGTGGTGGATGATGGTTGGCTTTGTTGCCGCTTCGGCTCGTCACGGGGTAGGCGAGTGTGTCCTACGGCATTCATAGGCGTGTGTGTCCTACGGCATTCATAGGCGTGTCCTACGGCATTCATAGGCGAGTGTGTCCTACGGCATTCATAGGCGTGTGTCCTACGGCATTCATAGGCGTGTGTCCTACGGCATTCATAGGCGTGTCCTACGGTATTCACGTCAGCTTCGGTTGAAGTTGAATAGGTGTCCTCTTCGTCACGAGTGGAGGCGTTGATGGAGGTTTTGAAGTGGCTGTCCATAAGGGCGTCGGCTTTGGTCATCAAGTCCTTTATGGGTAAACTATCGACATCGGGTATGGCAGCACGTATAGGTCCAGGTAAACGGCGTATCCAAAGGGCACGAAGTAGGTTCACCTGACGAGGAGAGCCGTCTGTGGCAGGTTGAAGGCGAGCGATACTGGTCATTTCCCTGAGGGCAAGCGAAGACCTTTGGTCCCCCAACGGTTGTTTCGAGAGCTGAAAAAGCTTTGCTACACGGGCGGCTGGCGACGGCGAGTACTGCTGCAGAAGGTATGTTTTGAGGGCGTCATACGCTATTGGCGTGTCTCCTTGTTCACAAAGCCAGTCGGATATTTCCGGGAAGGTGTCCTCGGGTATCGCCGTGAGAACATAATCTGCTTTAGTGGTTGAGCGAGTCATGCCGTTGGTGCGAAACTGGACTTCTGCGCGCTGAAACCAAGCAAATGCCTCTCCGCTGGCAAACGGTGAAAGTTTCAATGGGGCGGCCGCAGCTCCAACTGCTGTAGTAGAGTCCGTCATAGTGCCAATGGTGGAGGGGCGAGGGAGGTGGGGGTGGAAGGCAGTGGAAGTGAGTCGACTTCCGGGGTCACCAATATGACGAGCCGAGAGAGGATGCATTCGGGATTACCTGCAGAATAGTCTGCAGCCATTAACATTCCCTGCCTGGTACTAGCTTGATGGAGAGTGGGCTTTTGTGATGATCATTTGAGCATATGGTCATTCTCTGGTACATTACGATGCCCCTTGTCTCTGACATGCATGAGACAGATTTAAACCTTAAATTCTTTCAACAGATAAAAATACCAAGTAATCACCGCTGATAGGGCGTTACGCTATGAACCCTTTCAAAAATGATGTTGTTCATGTTAAGTAGGTATTACCATTAAAACTCTTATATATTAAAGAAAACGAAAGTAATAATGTCTCTTAATTTCCTATATAAATGTCTTTGCAGAGTTTAAATTTTTCGTTCACAAACAATTCCAATTTTGCTCTTAGTTTTTCATTTCTATGGTTTGGCATCCATCCAAGGGGAGAAAAGTTAGCAATCAGACTATTATCTCTCATTCAGTTACGGTTGAGTTGAGCCTTCAAAATCTGTCATAGTATGTTAGGATTTCCCGTTCTTTTTTTTTCTTTTTTTTTATGACAATAATTTTGATAAGTGAATGCACTTTATTCTAAGCACGAAGGAAGCAAGAATAATTTTGAATAAATAGAGATATTTTATAAGTAGAGTAGGTCAAAACAATAAATAAATAATTGATGCTGAGAAAAAATAAAATAAAGAGAGAGAGAGAGAGAGAGAGAGAGAGAGAGAGAGAGAGAGAGAGAGATTTATAGCTCATCTCATTTCTTATAGACTTGTCAAAAAAACCTATCCTCATCAAGTTTGAAGAGTTTTCTTCATCAAGACATACTGGGCATGGTAGCACACTGGGAGCCTAATCTCAAATGCCATCATTGCATGTGTCTTAGCTTTCACACGAGAGTGAGAGAGGGAGAAAGTTTATTCGCCAGGCAACGAGCGCGTTAGATGAACATGTCCTAAGTTTTGGACTTGGTTGCTGGTGCAATAAGGGCTTAAGGTATTATGTTCTCTTTAATAGTTGACGATTATCCGGATTATATTTTTCTATTTCTTGGACTGATGGTTTTTTATATCCCTGTTCAAACGGATGGATATGTTAAATAAACATAGCTGGTATGGGTAAAATCTAAGATTCCTATCCACAATCAATGATGTTGATATAAAGACAAAACTAATTGCAATACAAAAAGGAAATATTAGGAATACAATCTTTTTCACCTTTCATTTCTACCATTTAATTTACGCTATTTCAGTCTATATGCAACTTATACATACTTGAGATAATCCACTAAGCTTTGAGGGAAGAGAAGAAATATCCTACTTTTTGGTCATACTTTCGCCTCCAACTCAAAAATGGTTGAAAAGTTGGCTGACATAGACAGCAATTAAACCAACATCTTTTGGTTACTTACAGCTGAGCTGGAGCTTCGAAGACTTCTTGATTTTTTTTCCTTTTCTATTTCATTTTCCTTTAATGTCAACAACCCGCTGACCAAACTAAACAAACCAAGAGCAAATAAAGAAAATAATGTTCACAGAGAAAGTCTTTATTTTTCTGAAAAATTCTAGTTTTTTCCACTCTCTTATATGCTCCTTGTAGATTTTACGTCCATGGTACTTGAAAATTAATATCTCTAACTAGACTTGTAGATGTGAGAAAAGAGGAGTAAAAGATAAAAAAAAAACATACATACGTTGGATGATAAAATTTGATATAGATATTTCCTAATTTTCAAGAAAGTGAAATGAAAATGCTGGTATTACCATTATCATAAAAGTCTACAAATCTTTTTCTTTAAGAAAGAAGAAGATTACGGACTTTAGCTAGCGCTTCTTCCTCTGTCGTGGAATATTTGGGTTAGTAGCATACATGGTCTATCTCCAAAGCAATAATTTACAGCGAGAAATTTCTTCGTCAAGGTACGAAACACGGTTGATGAAGATGACCTAAGTTTTAGGTCTCTTTTGAGATAAGGCTTAAAACATTACTTGAAAGGGGAGATTGATTAAGTTGTATTTGATGGTTCATCATGGACTTATCTTTTTCAAATTCCATAACAGGGTTTTATGCATTTAATTTAAGTAGATACAAATATCAAAAATTATTTCTGATAAAAAAAACAAGTTATCATTTCTATCGACTGATGATTGAATTCCTAATACGTAGCATATTAAAAAAACAATTCAATTTCATAGCTAATGAAGTTTCCTTGATTTATTATCCATCTGTCTCAATAGGCGTATTATTCTATTCTCTTCATAACTATACCGAAGGGCTTTCCATAAAAAAATTAGTATAAGATAGGGAATTTCATATAATTTTAATTCTCATAGTTTGGCCTTCAACTTGAAAATATGTATCGTTAACTGACAAAGATAACAATGAGACCATCACCTATTTATCGATTACCGCTCGGTAGAGGCTTTGAAGTTTTCCAAAGTATGATTTCATGTTTTCCATATTTTCGATTTTTTTTTATGGTGTTCGGTTTTTTTTTTATATATGAGCGAGTATGGTAATTAAATAAAAAAAAAAGTTCTTAACTAGTCCAAGTGATAATGAAATAAAATATAAAAATCTTTAAACTATGCAGTTTCTGTTTTCCCACTAAACTCTCTTTTTATCATTTGTTAAAAAAAAAAACATCCATTGATCTGGAAAATAAACGTCCCTAAGTAGACTACGTAAGCTAAAAACAGAATTTTAGATATGATAAAAAATGTGAATACAGTGAAAGAGTGAGAGGTAAGAACATAAAATAACATAACCAATTCTTAATTCTCAAAATGAGATCAACGATGCTCTGAATTTCCCTCCTTAGTAAGATAACCGAATTTTTTTTCCTGAGAGATAAGCTAGTTTCTATGTTATATGAAACATTTTTTTTCCGTGTAGGACAACAAGGTTTGGTATTATACCAAACGCTTAATCTTCTAAACATTAAATATAGGCACCCTCTCCATCACAAGGAAATTAGAGTAGCGGGATTTTTTTTTTCTTTGGTATGGTACAAAAGCGTTTGAGGAAGATAACCAATGTATTGTATATTGCTGTTACAACGATTTTTTAAATTATTAATGCAAAAGGAAACTATATTAGATTTACTTTGATGTTTGAAAGCAATACTGTCCTTCGTTGTTTGAACTGATGCCTTTATAGATCCAGTTTCAAATATATAGATGATAAGAAATCTTTACTGATATTTGAATAGATGAGATTAATTAAGAAAACCCTCAAATATTCAGTTTCACTAATTATGATCCTTCACTCAATTTCTTACATACACGTATATGCCTTCGCAAAGTTTGTTATTTTGTTCAGTGGAAACATGTATGAGAAATTTCATCAAGTTTCAAAAGAAAGTATTTATGTCATTATATTTGTCTCACAAAGTTTCGACTCCTACATGAGAACAGGGGGAAAATTTTATTGACGAAGATAGCAGTCAGTTACTTACATATAGAATGATCATTTGAAGGTTTTCACACTAATTTGTCTTTTTTCCTTCCATATTTTCTCCTAATGTGTTTCTGATATGAATCATAGATAAATACCGTTTATTAGTCTGGTCACGATGTGATAGAAACGTTAAAAGGAAATTGACAGTGCATGGAGTAGTAACATTATTAATTCAAAAGGAGAGAGAGAGAGAGAGAGAGAGAGAGAGAGAGAGAGAGAGAGAGAGAGAGAGAGAAAAAAAGAGAGAGAGAGGTGGGGTAATATAAACATAGTAACAGACTAGCTTTTTTCAGTTTAAAATAAAATCAAGTAAAATTCATGCAGAATTTCACCAACAACAAATAAAAACAGTTTGACCCACAGCAGTGTAAGTTTCTAGGTTTTACAAACTCACGCGGCATCTGTTGTTGTCTTGGAAAGGTGGGAATGGTAATGAGTTTATCCGTCAGGGAATGAACATGCTTGAAGAAGATGACCTAGTTTCGCTTTCATGGTTGACAATTGTTCTGTTTTTTTTTTGGAATAATATATAGTTAATATAGTTTATAAGGATAAAATCTAAGATTCCTATCTTCAAATGGTTATAATGTTATATACACATAACTGACTATGGACACATGAAATTCTGAAATATTCTGTTACAACAGTTAACATCTTTCCCCTAATACCCTATCCATTATATACGCATACTTTAATTCTGTTTCAACTGCAACCGCACATGAGATTTTAATCCTAACATTGTAGGTAAGAAAAGAAATTTTCTAGAATCTTGTTGTCGTAGTTTGGCCTTCAATTGGAAAAGAGATGTTCAGTGACACAGATAATCGCCAGATCACCACCTCCCTGTCACTTATAGCCAAGATGAGGCTTTCAGGTCTTTTACTGTGTTGTTTCTATTTTTTCTCTCCTATTTTATCTATTTTAATTTTAGTTTTGTCATGAGATCACCTATGTAACTGCAAACTATGTGCTCTTAACTAACCTAAGAAGGAAATAATCTAGATAGTCGTAACAAGTTTTTTTTATTAAAAGGAGCACATTTTCTTTTCCGGTTTACTCTTCTTTTTTTTATTCAGTAAATACAAATTGACTTAGAAAACTAGAGCCTCTTACTATACTAGGTCAGAAGGGAAACAGAAAGCTTATGAATGAGAGTAATCAAAGTATGAATACATTCTTGATATAAAAAAAATATAAGGAGTACAACTGGAATTAAAATATGACAAGTTTCTATATCAGGTAAGAACACTCTTTAAGAACATGGCCAAATTTTCGTTTTCGTGATGAATGCTTAAAATATGAATTTAAAATGGAAGATTTAATATGCAGCCGTGGATTTTTTACCAGAGTTTTGTTTATTTTTTTTCACCAACTGAGGATTTTAAATCTCCCTGTGCAGGTAGAAACATATAGTATGCAATTATAACTGACAATAATACTATTTAACTTTTTTTTTATTAAGTTGTTTTAATATAGACGAATAATTATCGTCTTCGTCTTTAATTCCCCGCTAATCTATAGAGAAAATTATTCATTGTGACCCTTCTGCAGCCATACAAGAGATTTTTCTCTAAATCTGTGAAAAGAAAAGGAAAAGACATTTTTTCATAGTCCGGCTTCTAACTTGTAAAAGGGAGAAAAGTTGGCTGGTGAAGATAGCAATCTGGCCAGTACCTCTTAGTTATTTACAGTTGAGTTGAAGCTTTGTAGTCTTTCATGTTAAGATTTTTTTTCTCTCTCTCTTTTATTCCTTTTCTACTTATGTCCTATTTAATTCTTGTCAGATGGGCAACTATTGTACTAAAAATGAAATACCATTAACCAGTTTAAGCACAAGATACACATGGAAATATGGAACCGGAACTTAGCCTTTCAAGTAAATCATTTGTATTTTATTTTCTACTTTACTCATGGTTTCCTTTTTTCTAGCTATAAATATCCACCCTATAGGAAAATTGAAGTAGTGCCAAGATATAACATTGAACTGTTCTTATTTGGAAATACTGGCACTATATTATACTAACAGCTTTTCTCTTTCTGCTTGGTAAGTTTTGAAGAACTTAAACAAAAAGTTTTGTTAAATGCTGCCATGTTGCCAGTGCATCCCTTCACAAACAATTTTTTGAGAGTGTGTGGTAAATTATTTCACACCCTGTACTTTTACCGAAATATAATTAATCTAGTATTTGGTATATGGGCATCCTGCTTAATCTTGCTAACAATACATTCCCTTAGACTTAGCTTATAGTTCTGCTTTATATGATCGATGGGTGAGCATGGAGCTATAGACTTCAGCAAATAGCCTAATTTCTCTCCCTAAATCCAGGAAGGATAGAGTATCCTAGGCAAGAGGGTAATGTAATCGTTAAGCAGAAATTACTGATAAATTAAAACCCTTCGGAGACAGTAGTTACTAGAATACAATTTCTTATCTCTCATCCATGGACGGTATTTTGGCCAATAAGCCACCTACTAG
This sequence comes from Palaemon carinicauda, assembly GCF_036898095.1. Taxonomy (NCBI): domain Eukaryota; kingdom Metazoa; phylum Arthropoda; class Malacostraca; order Decapoda; family Palaemonidae; genus Palaemon; species Palaemon carinicauda. The sequence goes on from NC_090738.1 coordinate 71,485,281, forward strand.
CTCATTTTATTGGCGTAAATATGGCTGTTAGATGTATCTTTTATACGATGAGTAGCTTCATGAAGGGGTAAGTGAGTCGCATTGTCACAAAACAGTGGTCATTCTATTTACATATAAAGACTTTTCAATCACAGTTGAAATCAAAATCTTAACTTGTATTTCTCTTCACGACTGTATTTAGTCCCATCAACTTTGGAGCATCATAAGTCCTGTTACCTCAAATTGTGTTTTTCGTCTCCCTAGTCTGCTCATCAAGTGATTCTAGCAGAGTATACGACATAAATAGGAACACTTCATTTTTAGTGACTGACGAACAAGACATACATGTTAACATAATGTGACGGGACGAGAGAGGTTTGTTTATTAAGGAACACTCTCCTTTATATACAAAACCTCAAGGCAACAGGACAAAACATGTTCGAGAGACAGACAATGTTACAGAGCAAAACCGGAGACATGATCATTCAGGTTCTTTTTATTACGAGGGAAGAGCGCAGATACAAGCATAATATATACAAAATAATTATGTACAATTGTGTGACACACGGTTGGTACATGGCTCCCCCCCTAAAAATGACATACTGTACATGTTAAATAGGGCGCCCTGATCTAGAGAGGCGAACTGTAGGCGGGTCATCTGGCAGAAGATAAGCAGGTTTTAGACGATCAATGGAGACCCAGTCTTCTTTGCCCCGAATGTTTAGTAGGAATGCTTTCGGACTGCGTCGGATCACAAGGAAAGGGCCCGTGAAAGGGGGCGTTAGTGGTGGCTTGGTAGTGTCGTTGCGTAGGAAGACGTGCGTTGCAGAGTGCAAGTCTGTTGGTATGTGATGCTTTGCTGGGGGCTTGTAAGTCTGGCGGCATGGAGTAAACTTTCCCACGACGTGACGTATGCTCTGGAGATCGTCGGAGGAGGTTGTAGAAGGAAAAAATTCGGCAGGGATGACCTATGGGTCGCCATACACCATTTCAGCTGCCGAGACGTCGAAGGCGTCTTTAGGAGTGGTCCTTAGTCCAAGGAGGACCCAGGGAAACTGAGTAAACCAGTTGCAATCCTTGCAGCGGGACATCAAAGCTGCTTTGAGGGTGCGATTAAAACGTTCAACCATTCCATTGGCAGCGGGGTTGTAGGCCGTTGTCTGATGTAGGGTGATGCCCAGGAGATTCGCTAATGACGTCCACAATTGAGAGGTAAAAGTGGTTCCCCTGTCAGAAGTAATATGCTCAGGGATACCGAATCTTGAAATCCATCCAGAGAGTAAGGCAGATGTACATGAGGCGGACGTTGCAGTTTCCATAGGAATGGCTTCATGCCAACGAGTGGAGCGGTCGATGACAGTAAACAGGTAATATTGTCCTTGTGATGTGGGTAGGGGGCCTAAAACATCGATGTGAATGTGCGCGAAACGACACTGAGGTTGAGGAAAGGTGCCCACTCCTGAATACGTGTGTCGATGTACTTTGGAAGTTTGGCAAGAAGTACAGGCGCGGACCCAATCCTTAGTATCCCTAGAAATGCCGTGCCAAATGAACTTTGCCTTCAGCAGCTGTGCAGTAGAACGGCACGAGGGATGTGAAAGGCCGTGAATGAAATCAAACACCTGTCGGCGCATGGGAGCAGGAATCCAAGGTCGCGGTCTACAAGTACTGACGTCACAGAGGAGGGTGGTGTTGGAGTCTTCGAGGGGAAAGTCTTCCCAACGGAGGGACGTGCAGGATGTCCTACAAGCTTGATACTCTGGATCCTGTCGTTGGGCTTCAGCCAGGGCGTTGTAATCCAATCACAGTTGAAGGGCAGCCAACGTGTTTCTTGACAGGGCATCGGCAACGGGATTCATTTTCCCAGGGACGTATTGGAGGGTGCAATTGTATTCAGCTACGGCGGAGAGATGTCGGCGTTGACGGGCGGACCAGGCGTCAGACTGTCGAGTGAAGGCGTGCACCAGAGGCATGTGGTCTGTGCGAATGACGAAGGGCGTACCTCCTAAGAAATGGCGAAAGTGACGGACAGCCAAATGCACCGCCAGCAATTCTCAATCAAAGGTAGAATAACCCGATTCTGCCTTGGACAGTTTTCTGCTGAAGAAGGCCAATGGGCGGGGCGAGCCTTTGACCACCTGCTCGAGTACTGCACCAATAGCGACGTCGCTGGCATCGATGGAGAGAAGGAGAGGGGCGTGTGGGATAGGAAAAGTGAGAGCCGTAGCAGTTGATAGGGCCTTCTTTGCATTGCAGAAGGCTGTTTCTTGAAGGGGATCCCATTTCAGGTCCTTTGGCTTGCCCTTGAGGGAGGCGTAGAGGGGAGCAAGAGTGGTGGCAATGGCTGGCAGAAAACGGTGATAATAGTTGATCATGCCCAAGAATTCCTGCAGAGCTTTGACGGTTGAGGGCGTGGGGAAGTTCTGAACTGCTGCTACCTTCTCAGGGAGGGGATGGACTCCTTCAGGAGTGATAGGTGCCCTAAGAACGACACTTCGTTGGCGCCAAAGGTACACTTGTCATACCGGACTACAAGGCCGTTTTATTGCAGGCGGTCGAGCACGATGCACAGGTGACGGAGGTGTTCCTCTTTTGAGGAGGAGAACACAAGTATGTCGTCCATATAACATACACAGAAAGGGAGGTCCCCTAAGATGCCATCCATGAGACGTTGAAACGTTGCCCCAGCATTACAAAGGCCAAAACAGGAGTAATTGAAGGTGTATGTACCTAACGGAGTGGTGATGGCGGTCTTGGGGATGTCTTCTGGGTTCATAGGCACCTGATAATACCCCTTCAGGAGGTCGAGCTTAGAGAAAACCTTCGCTTTGTGCAGGTAGGAGGTCACGTCGGCAATGTTTGGGAGGGGGTAGTGATCCGGTTCTGTTTGCATGTTCAGGCGCCTGTAATCCCCGCACGGACGGAGGGAGCCGTCTTTTTTCAGAACGATGTGTAAGGGTGACGACCATGGGCTGGAGGCGTTTTGTCCAAGGCCCTTTTCCTCCATTTCGGCGAACGTCTGTTTGGCGGCTGCCAATCGTTCTGGTGCCAGCCGTCTGAATTTTTCGAACACTGGGGGTCCAGTCGTCTTGATATGGTGATAAATACCGTGCTTGGCAGAAACCGTGGGTGTTTGGCGAAGTTCTGGACGGAAAACTTCCGGGTACGACGTGAGGAGGTGGCCGTAGGCATCCGTGGGTGCGCTGAGGGGTTAGAGGGGGTGGGTTGAAGAGGTGTCGACAAGTACGAGTCTGCGTTGACTAATCGTCGGTGGGCGACATCAACCAGAAGGTAGAAATGAGAGAGGAAATCCGCACCGAGGATTGGCATTGTGACGTCAGCAACGAGAAACTTCCAATTGAATTTACCGTTTCCGAACGATAATGTGAGGTTCTCGTAACCGTAGGTGGGTATCCCAGATCCGTTGGCAGCTACCAAGCAGACGTCGGCAGATGTAGACAGACTACGTCGTGCCTTGAAGAGTTTCCTTGGCAAAAGAGAACAACAAGCACCCGTGTCTACCAAAAATCGCACGCCCGTTCCTGCATCCTGTACAAAGAAAAGATTAGAAACATGGGAGGCCACCGCCACAAGCGATGGCCTACTTACATGTTTTTTGGCCACTGACAATCCTTGGCACATTTCTTCGCGGTTGCCCCGAATCTGAAGTGGTAGTAGCAAAACTGCGGTGGATGGGAGGTAATAAGTGGCTGTAGAAGTCGTTCGTTGGGGCGCGAGCGATTGGTGGGTGGTGGGCAGCTTTGTCGCCGCTTCGGCACGTCACGGGGTAGGCGTGTATGTCCTACGGCATTGATGTCACCTTTGGTTGACGTTGAATAGGCATCCTCGTCGTCAGGGGTGGAGGCGTTGATGGAGGTCTTGAAGTGGCTGTCCATAAGGGCGTCAGCTTTGGTCATCAAGTCCTTTATGGGTAAACTATCGGCATCGGGTATGGCAGCGCGTACAGGTTCGGGTAAACGACGTATCCAAAGGGAACGAAGTAGGTTACCTCACGAGGAGAGCCGTCTGCGGCAGGTCATTTCCCTGAGGGCAAGCGAAGCCCTTTGGTCCCCCAACGATTGTTGCGAGAGCTGAAAAAGCTTTGCTATACGGGCGGCTGGCGACGGCGAGTACTGCTGCAAAAGGTATGTTTTGAGGGCGTCATACGCTATTGGCGTGTCTCCTTGTTCACAAAGCCAGTCGGATATTTCTGGGAAGGTGTCCTCGGGTATCGCCGCGAGAACATAATCCGCTTTGGTGGTTGATCAAGTCACGTCCCTGATACGAAACTGGACTTCTGCGTGCTGAAACCAAGCAAACGCCTCTCCGCTGGCAAACGATGAAAGTTTGAATGGAGCGGCCGCAGCATCAACTGCCGTAGAGTCCGCCATAGTACCAACGATGAAGGGGCGAGGGAGGTGGAGGTGGAAGGCGGTGGGAGCGAGTTGACTTCCGGGGTCACCAATATGACGGGCCGAGAGAGGGTTGTGAACTCAAAGGCAGGATGCAATCAACTGAGTTGTTTATTAAGGAACACTCTCCTTTATATACAAAACCTCAAGGCAACAGGACATAACATGTTCGAGAGACAGACAATGTTACAAGCAAAACCGGAGACATGATCATTCAGGTTCTTTTTAGTGCTGGGGAAGAGCACAGATACAAGCATAATATATACCAAAATAATTATGTACAATTGTGTGACATACGGTTGGTACAATAATTTCATTCACGAGACACTATCCAAAAATAAATTTAGCTTATATGGGCAGCCACCAGAATCACAAAGCTACCACATCTTGCTAATTCCAACTGGCTTGCCCCTGATTAAAATATATGAAGACCCACCAATGTATGAGGCAATAGATTAACGGACGCTAGCTTCTTATGAAAAATACTGTATTTTTTATTGTATTGAGGATTTGTAAATGGGATACATTTTTCCTACTCTATTTTCCTCTAGAAGGATGTTGTTGACTAGATCTATGCGAATCTAACGAAAGCAAGACCTTTGTAAACAGGCTAAGGTAACAACTAGTGACATTGTTTTTGCCATATGTGCTAACTAAAAAGTACAAAGAAGACAAAAAATTAGCTAATTTACCAATAGCTGAAGCTGAAAATATACTAGGTCTCTGTTCTTCCAAAAATACAGATTCATAAACAAATCCGAAATATATATGTGAACACATATTTTCAGAGCTGGTGAATCATTTTCTAGTGTTCCTAATCACCAAGAATTTGATAAGGGTGAAGTATAACATGTGTAAAAGTGTTTCCTTTTACAGTACATATATATATATATATATATATATATATATATATATTATATATATATATATATATATATATAATATATATATATATATATGTTTATATATATATATATTATATATATATATATATATATATATATATATATATATATATATATATATATATATATATATATATATATATATGTGTGTGTGTGTGTGTGTGTGTGCATACATATATATACATATATCTGTGTATGTTTTTGTATATATATATATATATATATATATATATATATATATATATATATATATATATATATATATACATAACATTTATA
>NC_090738.1:71498323-71500823 GCF_036898095.1 Palaemon carinicauda
AAACCATCCTTACTGTCCTCCCTTCAGTTGAAGTGGCTATCCTTGAGGGTATTTAGCCTTGCATGGTGTATTGGCTCCTCCATGTTGACCAGTTTTTCCGACTTTTTTACTATAGTCTATGGGTATCATCAATCACTTTGTTATTATTCTGTACGTATTGTTTTTGTTATAATTCTTGTTAATCTATTTTATAATTATGATATCTCTTTTTTATTTCTATTAATTTTTATGCTGTCTGGAGACATTGAGCGAAATCCGGGACCAGTACGTCCTAGATTTCGTCAATGTCGTCTTCTGTATTGCAATATTCGCGGTCTTCATGCAAATATCCAAGACCTTACAGTTGCGTCCAGACAGTATGATACTCTTTTGTGCTCAGAAACTTTGGTTTCTAATATGAGGCACTCATCTGAGATCCTTATAACTGGTTTTAAGAAAGCCAATAATGTTGAAACGTGATGCCATCCCTAGGGCCAGGGGAATGGCGGTATATATTAAGGACCGAGTACCCTGCTTCTCATAAGTCCTGCTATCAATGTGGATGTCATGAGATTCAGGTAATAAAAGTTAGTGGCAGGCATAACAACTTTTATTTGTGTTCGATCTACCGGAATCCAGACATAGATGATTCTATCTTCGATTGTCTTCTTACCATTATGGCTAAGATACAAGAAGATGATAGAAAGGCTTCTTTTGTCTTTGTTGGTGATTTTAATGCTCACCATAGGGAGTGGTTAAGTTCTATCTCTCCTACCGATTGCCATGGCTTAAGAGCTTTAGACTTTGCCTCTGAATCAGGCTGTGAGCAAATCATAAATGAAGCTACTCACAGGTCTGGTAATTGCTTGGACCTCGTATACACTGACTCCCCTGGCGTTAAAACTAGTAAGGTTGGTTCTCAGTCGGGACATCTGATCATGCCTTGATTTCATTATTAGTGAAGACTGAGCAGCCTGTCCCTGATATATCATATTCTTGTAAAATTTATATGAAATCCCAAGCAGACTGGAATGGGATTTTACATGATCTTTTGTGCTTGAATTGGTCACAATTATATAGTAGTGTAGATCCTGTTGTCCCTTTGAATGAGAATCTAGTCAACATAATTGATAGGCGTATCCCTTCTCGTGTGCTAAGGTACCGAGTGAAGGACAAACCGTGGTTTAATGATGATTGTAGACGTGCTTTTTTGGAGAGAAACAGGAGGCACATCATTTTTGGAAGGGTAACAGATCAGATTTGACCTGGAACAACTATACTCAGCTTCGAGCTTTTGCTCAGAGAGTTTATGGCTCAACTGAAAAAGAGTAAATTTTAACCATAAAAGAAACACTTTCTGGTACAACTCGGGAACATAAATGGTGGTCTACCCTTAAATCAGCACTCTTTGGTGTAGATGCAACAGTTCCTCCTTTACTTAAACCAGATGGCTCAGTCACTCACTGTCCAAAGGAAAAGGCAACCCTTTTGGCTGATGTTTTTGACATTAAACAGAGTTAATGAAAAACTTGAACTTCCTCATTCCTGTTTTCCTGAGGCTAAACTAACTAGTTTAACTTTTCGATCTCATGAGATTAAAGCTCTGTTGGTGGACCTTGATGCTTATGGAGGTGTAGACCCAAATGGTATTTTTCATTTGTTTTTTATAAAGACAGCAGATTTCTTATCCCCAAAGTTATCTGTTATTTTGCGCAAGTTAGCAAGAAGAGAAGCTTTTAGCACTAGTTGGAGAATTGGTAATGTTACTCCTCTATGTAAATGTGTTTGTGGTAGCTCAAATCCCACAGATTACCGCCCAATTTCCATAACTCCCATATTATTTAAAGTTTTTGAACGTCTTCTGGCAAAACGTCTTAATAGGTTTGCTGAAAGTAATCATCTACTCCCTAGTTTACAATTTGGTTTTCGTAAACGCCTTGGAGCATGTGATGCCCTTCTCACAATCTCCAATGCTGTACAGAAATCCCTTGATTGTGGTCGGGAAGTTCGTATGATTGGCCTTGATTTTAGTGCTGCCTTTGACCGTGTTAATCATGAGGCCCTTGTTTTCAAACTGAAACAGTTGGGAGTGGGTGGGTCGTTTCTTAGCTTTATTATTGATTTTTTAAGTAATAGATCTCAAAAGAGTTGTTGTTGATGGGCACCATAGTGATTATAGGAATGTGATATCCGGTGTTCCACAGGGTAGTGTTCTTGGCCCATTTACTTTTCATACTATATACACATGACATGTGGTTTGGCCTAGAAAACAAGCTTGTTGCATATGCAGATGATGCTACTCTCTTTGCATCAATTCCATCCCCTGAATGTAGATCTAGGGTTGGTGAATCCCTTAATAGAGATTTAGCTAAAATTAGTGCATGGTGCAAATTATGGGGTATGAAGTTGAATCCTAACAAAACTCAAAGTATGATTGTAAGTAGGTCAAGGACGGTGGCTCCTCAACATCCGGATCTCAGTATTGATAATGTTTCTTTAAATATGTATGACTCTTTCAAAA
>NC_090738.1:71505823-71515823 GCF_036898095.1 Palaemon carinicauda
TGGCACCTGTGTCAGTCTATTATGCTTAATATCACCTGTGTAGAGAGAACAGTGTATAGTGTTATCACTAAACACAATACTCAACATGATATGTCTTACGAGACTATCATGTACACCCTTCACTAAAAGTCCCAATTAATGCACTGTTATTTGCAGTAATCAAGCGGCAGGTTTTCTAACACTGCCTGCCGCCACCACATGGAATCTTATTTCTTGTAATTGCTTCGCATAGAGTTTGAAGAAAACTTTGGATGACTTCCATCCAGTATAAGCACGAAGGCTTTCATATGACATTGTCTGAAAGAAATTCAGAGACGAGGCAACTTTTCTCGGATCAGGACCTGTGGGCGTACTGTCTGGATCTGCTCTGTATATAAAATAGGTGATTTTCACCCTTAACTGTTTCAAGGATAATGTTGAACCAGACGTTTCTCCTCTGGAAAGCTGACCTCCCTTAAAGTCTGAAGTTCTACGAAGATAGACCTTTAGGCATTCCACTGGGCAGAGGGATGCTTCTTCCTTCAGAGGGCAGATTCTCCAGGGACCCCATCTCTTAGTGGGCAGCTCGTTCTTGGCGAGAAACGTCGGGTCCGGAAAGAGGTTCAGTTCTCCGGCGTCTATGAGGTGAATGTGGCCATTATCCCTCGAGAGGGCCACTATTTCGCTAACTCTGGCTTCTGAGGCTAGTGCAAATAAGAATATCACCTTTTGAGTCAAGTCTTTCAGCGAGCAATATTCATTTTTCAGAGATGATGGTAAGTGAAGAACCTTATCCAAAGACCATGAAATGGGCTTTGGAGGAGCTGCAGGCCGAAGTTTAGCGCAGGCTTTTGGAATCTTGTTGAAGATTTCATTAGAAAAATCTACCTGGAAGGCATATAGTATTGGTCTGGCTAGGGCAGATTTACATGTAGTAATCGTGTTGGCTGTTAAACCTTGTTCATGAAGATGGATGAAGAAGGACAAGCAGAAATCCGTAGAAATCTCCTTAGGTTACTTCGCCTTGACAAAGGCCACCCATTTCTTCCAGGAAGACTCATATCGTCTTCTTTTTGACTTTGACTTGTATTCTTCTAAGAAGTTAATACTGTCCCTAGAAATCCTGAACCGTTTCTTGACCGCTAGGGCGAGAAAATCATGAGATGAAGGTTCTGGGTTTTCTCTGATGAAGCTGGGACAGTCAATTTCTGCACTTGCTGAGTCAGAGCTGGGTCCGGCAACTGGATCAGCTTCAGGCGTAGTTCCGTTATCAAAGGGAACCAAACACTGTAGGGCCACTTGTGGGCCACTATTGCTGTTATCCCTCGAAAGGATCTCAGTTTGTCGAGGACTTTCAGCAGAAGATTGGTTGGAGGGAACAGGTAGATCTTGGACCACCTGTTCCAATCTATGGACATTGCGTCTGTTGCTTCCTCTAGAGGATCCTCGTACGGGACTACATACCAAGGTAGCTTCTTGTTGTACCTCGTTGCGAAGAGGTCCATCTGCAGTCCTGGGACTTTGCGTAATATGAAGGGAAATGATTTTGCGTCTAGGGACCATTCTGACTCTATCGGGTTGACCCTGGATAGAGCGTCCGCTGTCACATTGCGGAACCCTTGAAGGTGGACTGCGGACAAGTGCCATCTCTTCTTCTACACTAGATGGAGGATGGCCAGTATCACTTGATTTATATGAGTCTATCTCGAGCCTTGTTGATTTAGGCATCTCATTACAACTTTGCTGTCTAGAACTAGACGGATGTGGATTCAGCAGCGAAGTTCCAGTTTCTTCAGAGAGAGGAGAACCTCCATGGCTTCCAGAAAATTGATGTGGAAGGTCTTGAAGATGGAAGGCCAGGTTCCCTGGACTCTCCGATGATGAGAGTGACCTCCCCATCCCTCTTTTGAGGTGTCTGTGTGAACGGTGACTGTCAGTGGAGGTGGTTTCAGAGGTGCCTTGCTCTTCAGGTTCTTGGCTTCCGACCATGGTTTGATTAGTGATCGCAGACGATTTGGAATCGGTCTTTGTAGATCTCTTCGAGCGTTTGATGCGTAGTTTCTCCAAACTCCTGATGCATCTTTTAATTGAGCTTACAATATTGGATCTGTCACTGAGGCAAACTGGAGGGACCCCAACACTCTCTCCTGTTGCCTTCTTGATATTCTGTCGGATTGAAGAAGTCTCTTGACAGATCCTGCTATCTCTTTCATCTTCTTTGAAGGAATGGAAAGTCAGTATGACTGTAAATCCCAGTGGATGCCGAGCCACTGGAACTTTTGAGCTGGAGATAGACGAGACTTTTCCAAGTTGATCTTGAATCCTGAGTGTTCCAGGAACTGGATCACTTGCTTGGAGGCTTGCCTGCACTCTTCCTCGGATGCTGCCCACACCAGCCAGTCGTCCAGGTAGGCTACTACCTGGATCCCTTTAGGCGTAGTTGATGAATGACCGCATTCGCAAGCTTGGTGAATACCCTTGGGGCTATGTTTAGACCGCAGGGCATGGCTCCGAAAACGTGCTTTCTTTTCTGTAGTTTGAATCCTAGGTAGGGGGAAACTTGACGGTTGATTGGAACATGACAGTACGCATCCGTCATGTCTATGGAGACTGTGTATGCCCGTTTGGGCAAGAGGGTCCTTGTGTTGAAGCGTCAGCATTCTGAATTTGTGGTTCACTATGAACTTGTTGAGTGGTGATAAATCTAGAATGACTCTGAGCTTTTCCAAATCTTTCTTCGGAACACAAATTAGCCTTCCTTGAAATCTTATGGACTTTCCCTTCTGTATAACTCTTATGATCAGGAGTTCCTGAACATATTCTTCCAGATTGGGGGTTGAGTGCTGGAGGAATTGAGGAAAATTATGTGGAGTTAAGCTCCAATTACACCCTAGCCCATTCTTGATTAGGCTGTGGGCCCAGGGATCGAAGGTCCAACGATCCCGGAAGAGGAGAAGTCTCCCTCCTACCGGTAGCATCTCACTTTGAGTGCTGGTTGGAGGACTTGCCTCCTTGGCCACGTCCACCTTTGTTACCCCTACCTCTGAAGGGGCTTCTAGAGGACCCTCGAAAGGAACCTTGAGACTTTGGCCTAAAAGTCGTCGATTGGCTCTCAAAGACTGGGGCGAACACCGGCGATTGGGTCGCCAGCGTTTGGTGCACCAGTTGGAAGGTGGTGGTTGGATGTGCCACCGTCTGGGGCACCGTGGCCACGGGAAGCTGTTGCTGTTTCCTTGGCCGAGAGGGCACTCTTGGTCTTTTTGATTTATTCTTCGGCTGGGGACCCTCGTCAGTGGAAGATTTCCTTTTTGAGGACAAGCCCAACTTGGTGAGGAGATTCCTGTTCTCCCTAGCGGCTTTGTCCACGACCTCTTTGACCACTTCACTTGGGAAGAGGTCTTTTCTCCAGATATTGGAGGCTATGAGCTTCCTTGGTTCGTGTCTCACAGCAGCCGAGGCGAACACAAACTCTCTACAAGTCCTTCGGGCTTTGATAAAGTTGTACAAGTCCTTGGTGACTGTCGCCAAATGAGATTTGGCGAAGACTATGTACATATCTGGGGTGTCCGGGATGCTTGCCATAGTATCTAAGCCAGTCTGCAGAGACATGGAAGCAGCAAGACGTTCTTTAGTCTCTTGTTCCCTGCGCAAGAGAGACTCTGACAGCTTCGGGAGGTTTTCGCCGAACTGTCGTCCAGCAGTATCTACCTCCAGCTTCCCAACTGTGAAGGTGTTAGGAACATCCTTCCAGTCTTTATCATTTGATGGAAAAGCAAGGGAAAAGGGTCTACACTCATCCAGTGTGGGGCAAGGTTTCCCTGCTTCAACTGCCTTTAAGGCTGCCTTAAACCCTTTGTCCATAAAGGGGAAGGCACGTTTGGAGTCGGCAATAAAGGACGGGTGCTTTTTGCTGAGAGCCGGCACCTTGGAACTAGAAAAGGCCCTCTCTTTCCAGGGGGTTGTATATAAGGCCTGAGCCTTAGAGAGTTCGAGGACAATCATCTCCTTCGGCTCTGTTTCCTCCTTGGATGCAGGTTCCATCCTAAGACGGATATAGCAGTCCGGATAGGCCCCTTTGCTGGGCCAAAACTCAATTTCCTCTACTGGGACAGTGCCCAGTTTCTCCGAGAGGAAGATCTTCAGCCCCTGACATTGGCATATGCTCTGCATATCTCCAAGGGTTAATGTCAGAGAAAGCGGGGAGATCCTTGATGTTTAGCTTCTTCGGGGCTAAACGTGTTGCAACCAGCTGATGCATATCCATCCGAAGAGAAGCTTCTTTCTTGGACGATTTCTTCTGAATGTCCTGCACCATAGACAGCAGCGAGTGCAACGTACTCGTGATGAAATCTAACGGGGGTGCAGTAGATGAAGTCGAAGGCACCGGCTCAGTCACCATGGCTGAAGATACCGAAATCGTTTCGGTCTTATCGACTTCAGCCTCAGGAGGTACGTCATCCTCCTGCTCCAGTTCTTCCAGTAGGAGATTGTTCTCAGTCTCCTCTGAGACAACCAACATGTTGTCATATAAATGGATGCCCTTCAAGGCGTCCGAAACAACAGATTCAGGTTGAGCCTGGGGAATGATTACATCTGCAGATGCCCTAGGGAAAAGACAGTCTCTCATCCTCTCATTAGGAAGTTATGGGCCAGAGGTGTTCTTCTGACAACCCTTGACCCATTTGCGCAGCGTGTCCCTTGCTGAATCCCTTGACTCAGTAGACTTTTGATCATCAAAAGCCTCTTTTACCAGTTTGTCACAAACGGTACATACCTGTGGGTCCCAGTATTTGAGAGCCCCCTGGGTGACTGCGCAGCGAGCATGGGCCCTGCACACGTCATGGCCGTAGAAGTTCTTGCTATGGACCCTGCAAAAACTGTTCCCGCACTCGGGATGCTCCTCCTGTTAAGAAAGAAAGCATATAAGTATTCGTTGAAATTCTCAGATTTTAGAATACATATTTTTCTTTTTTTTTAGATATTAGCTTGGATAGAGTAAGCTAGAAAATAGGAAAGACACCTACTTTTGTTTCCTGTCCAGCCCATTCCTATGACCTCCTCCAATATTGAACAATAAATTCTTAATGAATTTTGTATTGGAAGATAATATCCTTTGATATAAAGTGTCTTCTTAACACAATGTCCCAGGTTCAATATTGGGGGTAAATTAATGGTTGATAACCATTAAGTGGTAGAGAGGATCATTCTCTTATATGTGATGGTCTCACAATAGGCTGCCCATGAAGCACCTTGTAGGTTAGAAAAAACTTTTTGGGCTACTGCACTGACTGGCGGCGATATGCCGCCAGACCTGCCGGGCCTGCCGGCATATGCCGGGCGTGCTGGCACGTGCCGGGCCTGCCGACATGTGCCGGGCCTGCCGACATATGCCGGGCCTGCCGACATATGCCGGCCTTGCCGACATATGCTGGCCTATTAACTGCCAGCCGACAGACAACCAACATGGCCGCGGCCGGCCCAGTAAAAGGAAAGGTAGAGAAAAAGAGAGAGGATGGAGGAAGGCAAAGGCTCAGCCTTGCCGGCCTACATCCCGAATGAGGCTTCAAGTGGAAGGGGGAATTATATTCGGGCTTCCACCCAACCATATCCCATCCATATGGGCTATGGAAGGCAGTCCAAGGGAGGACTGAAGAACACTCTAATGATTATGAGGCTACCTGCCGGCAGCCGGCCCGGCTGGCAGCAGACAGGGAACCTCAGGCCAGTTTTATAGATTACCCTTAGGGTCAAATATAGAATGACGGCCAGGGAGGGTGATGGTTCATCCAACACAAAAGAGACAATGGGGAAGGGGGAAAAGTCCTATAAGTAAGGTAATACCCGAAGGCATTACCCAACTTAAAGGATTCTGATCTCATAAGGTAACCTCAAGTAGGGGAAATCATTTCCCCCGGTTGGGTTAGTCAAGTGAGAAAGTGGCCATAGGACACAATCTCGCAAGAGAACAGAATCTCGTACCAGGTATCTTAGACAATGAAGAAATCATTTCTTTGGTCTAAGATCCACTAGCACAGGACTGTCTGCTAGACCGAGGAAGGAGGAATTGTAAAACAAAAAGATCCGCGTATGGTCTAGGGAGGCCTAGCCTTCTGTATAGACAACTTAACCTGATTTGGGAAATCATTTCACCGAGACAGTAAGATGTCTAACACAGACTTTACTCTGATGTCCCGTTCTATCTCAAAAACCGACTCAGTGGTTCAGAGAAAGAAACGAAACACCCCAGTAAACTTTGCCAAAACTCAGTTCACAGCAAACTAACTGAGGGTAGCCTTGGCTTATCAGAGGGAAAGGGAATTGCTCTTAAATCTCGCCAAGAGATTGGTATCGACTTAGAAGGTATAGGAGGCATCAACTTCACCTTAGAAGACAATACAAGAGCAATTGGGGACATTTATGAAAGTATACTAAAGCCCCTAGGCTAGTAAGTCTAGGAGCATAGAGAATCGTACACCGAAACTCACTTGTATACTATCTTGGAAGAGGAAAATTTATGCAGTAATATCTTAATTGTACAAAATATTGCCTGAGCTTCAATAAAACTTTACCAGGAAGGTTATATCATGCATGAAGTGTGTAGGTGCCTTGGCTAGGAAGCCTACCACTCGTGAGGCTCGAACATAAATAGCCAAGTCCACGACAACAATGACATAATATAAAAATCCCTAGCTAAAATATTAAATAGCTGAAGTTATTAAAGCAAATAATGCCGGGAAAGTCGTTCTGGCTAACTAGATGTACAGGAAGAACAACCTTGTTCCTGTCACCATACGGCTGGCAACAGCTCTTGTTACGTTAATTACGATCTCAATCGAAGAGTAAAACTGGCAAGAGGTTACATATACACAATTTAAAGATATTACTTAACTTTCCTGAAGCTGATGAGGCTGGTGAAGACATCATAGCGACAAATAACTCCAAAATAGCAAGAGAAAACACGGGATAACACCGGTCAACAAAGCTACAAGAGAAAGAATTGCTTGGTGGCGCCTCGCGGTGGCGATTCGGCGCACTATTTACAGTACAGTAGGAGTGTCGAGAGCATTGTCTCTTTAACGACTCTCCTATATTCTTGCCACTTTTCCCCCTCGAAGCGGAAACGCTATTAGGGGTTTAGATAGCTATGAGACGTGTCAAGAATACGTCCTCTGATTACGCGATATCCAATTTTAAGGGATATTCGCTCCAGGAGTTAGAATTCTGGATACCTTTGGTAAGTTCTCTTGGATATATCACTGTAGTCAAATATAACCTAGGAAGCTACTAATGAACGAACTTCCATCAGGATGACATAGCCTGAGCCCAAATATATATAAATAAATATATATATATATATATATATATATATATATATATATATATATATATATATATATATATATATATATATATATATATATATATACACATATATATATATATATATATATATATATATATATATATATATATATATATATATATCTATCTATATATATATATATATATATATATATATATATATATATATATATATATATATATATTTATATATATATATATATATATATATATATATATATATATATATATATATATATATATATATATTTATATATATATATATATATATATATATATATATATATATATATATATATATATATATATATATATAGATGTATATATATACATATATATATATATATATATATATATATATATGTATATATATACATACATATATATATATATATATATATATATATATATATATATATATATATATATATATATATATATATATATTCACTTTATAATAGTACGCTATTACATATGTTATACTTTAACCTTATCAAAATCTTTGTGGTTTGATACACTAAGCACATGCTTCATCAGCTCCAATATATTACGGACATGTTTATGAATATGTATGTATGGGGGAACAGAAACCCAGTACATTTCAGTCTCACCAATGGTGATATTAGCACATTTTGTTAATTTTTACTACTTTCTAGCTAGGATATAATGAAAAAAATAATGTCACTATAGGTCACCTTAGCCTGATCGCGAAGTTCCTGCTCTCTTTTTCGTTTTAACTCGTGATAGATTTAAGGCTTTGGATTACCATATACAAATTAGTCAAAAACCATATCCCAAAAGAAAATAAACTTAAGAAAAATTAATCTCATTTACAAATCCTACAAACAAATCTTCAAAGTTACAGCAGTTTTTTTTATGAGAAGCTAAGCGTCGGTTAATCTATTGTGCCATCAATGGTGGGTGTTCTGCAAATATTTCATCATGGGCAAGCCAGTTGCAATTAGCAATAAGATATGGTAGCTTTTTTACTGTGATGGCTGCCTATTTTATATAAAGCTCTACAGAGATAAAAAAAAAAACCCTTTAGACCCAATTTCCTCGTGGAAAGCATGTCATGAATGACATGATGTTGACATTTGAGTCGCGTTCGTCAGTCACTAAAAAAAGTGTTCTTATTTATATCGTATATTCTGTTATTCAGTTGGTGAGCAGACTATGGAGACGACAAACCTTGAGGTAACATGACTTCTGGTGCTCCGAAGTTGATAGAACTATACACAGTCATGAAGAAAAATATGAGAGGAAAGTTTGGTTTCCACTATGATTGAGAAGTTTCTATGTGTAAATGAAACTCAATAACCCCTTCATGAAGCTTTTCATCGTATAAAGGATACCTACAAGCCTAAGGTATAACACCCACATTTACACAATTACAATGAGGGAATATGTTAGCTAATGGATGGATTTCTGGCAAAAATACCGTCCAGGGAGGAGAGCTAAGAAATTTTATTCTAATAGCTACGGTCTCCTAAAGCTTTTCATTTGTCAGTAATTGCCGCTTAGCTATTTTATTACCCTCTTGCCAAGGATACTCTATCCCTCTGGATTCCTGGGGAGAAATGAAGCTTTTTGCTGAAGTCTAATAGCTCCACGCGCATCCATGGGCAATATAAAGGTGAGCTATAAGCTAAGGGAATGTTTTGTTAGCAAGAATAATGCAAGCTACCAATGTACAAAATCGTAGTTTAATTTTATGTTGGTAAAAGAACAGGGTATGCAATAACTTACCACACCGCATCCAAAAAAAAGGTGAAGGGATACACCTGCAATATTGCAACAGAGACTATGACTCTTTGTTTAATTTCTTCAAATTTTATCAAGCAAAAGGAGAAAAGCGATTAGTATAATAAAGTACCAACATTTCCAAATGAGAACAGCTCAATGTTAACTTGGCATTACTTCAGATTTCATATCCACTAGATATTTATAGCTAGAGAAAAGAACAAAAGAGTAAAGTGGAAAATAAGATACGTATAATTTATTTAAAGGGCTAAGTTCCGAACCTATATTTCCTAGTATATCTTTGTGCTTAAACTGGTTAATGGCATTAAGCAGTCCCATATTTGTCCATGTGACAAAAACTTAATGAAAAAAAAAAAGAATGAAAGAGAGTGAAAAGAGAATCAATACCTTGAAAGACTTCAAAGCTTCAACTCAAATGTAAGTAACAAAGAGAGTATGGCCAGCCAACTATTCCCCCCTTTCCATGTTAGAAACTGAACTATAAAAAAAAAATAATAATTTCCTTCCTTGTCACAGATTTTGAAAAACGTTTCTTGTATGGTTACAGTGGACTTGCGATGGATAATTTTGGGGATAAATTAGTAGCAAATTAAAGACAGAAATGATAATCATTCATCTATATTGAAAATAACTATTTCTTAACTAAAATTTTATATTGTACTCGTTAGTTATAAATGCACCCTATTTGTTTCTACCTGCACAGCGAGATATAAAATTCTTCGTTGATAAAAAAAAGGAAAAAAAAAATATGGCCAGAAATCAACGCCAGCATGATGAAACTTCTCTCTTCAATTGATATTTTGAGCATTCACCACAACAACAAAATTTAGGCCGTATTCTTCCAGCGTGTTTTCAAGTAGCAAAGAAACTTCTCTCAGATCTCATTTCCATTTGT
>NC_090738.1:71540024-71560024 GCF_036898095.1 Palaemon carinicauda
TGTTTTACATCCTCATTTTTCTCTCTATGTCTTTCATACTTCTCTACACTATTACTCTGCAGCCATTCTTCAAAATCCCTCTTTTTCTCTTCCACTTTTACCTTCACTCCTTTATTCCACCATTCACTGCCCTTCCTCATGCTGCCTGTAACAAACTTCTTGCCACACACATCACTTGTAATCCCAACAAAATTTTCTTCTTCCAACTTCCACTCCTCCTTTAAATTACCAGTTTCTCCTACTTTCTCTTTGTCATATGCCATTTTCAACTTTTCTTAATATTTAATTTTTACCACAGGTTTTATTAGTTATTCAACCCTCACTAGCTCCCTTTTGCATCCAGCTACTCTATTCCCCCACTTTTTTGTTACAACTAATTTTCCTTCCTCAAAAAAAGGATCAGACACACTGTTAGCCATTCCCCTAAACGAGTGCATGTCTTTCAACCTAGCAAACATTCTTTTAGATATTAACACATAATCCATTGGCCACTCTTACCAATATATACTTGTTTTTATCTTTCTTTATGAAAAAGCTAGAACTTATGACCATCTCTTGCTCAACACACATATCTACCAGTCTCTCACCAGTCTCATTTTCTCCTGGTACGCCATACTTCCCAATGACACCTTTTATCTCTGCAGCGCCCACTCTAGCATTTAAATCACCCATAACAACTACATAATTCCGTCTACCCAGTCCTTCTACACACCTAGTCAATTCATTCCAGAACTCCTTCCTCTCTTCTTCACTTTTCTCACAACCTGGCCGATACGCACTGACAAAAGCCCAACATTCCCTACCCAACATAACCCATACTCACATTAACCTAGATGATATCTCCTTCCATTCCACTACTTTACCTGTCATCCATTTACTCAGCAGTAAACCCAAACCTTTTCTTGCTCTTCCCCTTTTCATCCCAGACACTCTACCAGACATTTCACCAAACATCTCTTCACCTTTCCCTTTTATCTTTGTCTCGCACAAAGCCAATATATCCATATCTATTTTTATATATGTGTATATATATATATATATATATATATATATATATATATATATATATATATTTATATATATAATATATATATATATATATATATATATTTATATATATATATATATATATATATATATATATATATATATATATTTATATATATATATATATATATATATATATATATATATATATATATATATATATATATATATATATATATATATATATATATATATATATATATATATATATGTGTGTGTATATATATATATATATATATATATATATATATATATATATATGTATATATATATATATATATATATATATATATATATATATATATATATATATATATATATATATATATATATATATATATGTATATATATATATATATATATACATATATATATATATATATATATATATATATATATATATATATATATATATATATATATATAAATACATATACATAAGTACATACATATATGCAGTTTAGTCACAGTCAATACAAGCTTGCCGACCAGGTTTCGATTCCCGGCCGGTCACAAGCTCTTGTCTTTGTGTGATTTCGCCTGGGGCTCTGATCCCGAGGTCGTTAAGAAAATCCAGACATTAATGTATCAAAAATATAAATGGCTTATTTGAATATGAAAAACACGTCTAAATGTGCAAAATTTATCCTAGTTATATATATATATATATATATATATATATATATATATATATATATATATATATATATATATATATATATTTATATGTATATATATATATATATATATTTATATGTATATATATATATATATATATATATATATATGCGTGTGTGTGTATATATGTTTCAAATCTGTATGTCTGGAGGAACAGAAACTTTGTAAGTTTCAGATGAACCTGTGGTGATATTAGCTCATTTTAAGTCTTTTTAGTACTTTGTAATTGCACATATTAGAAAAACAATGTCACTATTGGTCACCTTAGCCTGATAACGAAGTTATAGTTTTTGCTTTGGCTATGACTGGCAGTATATTCAAGGACTTTGAAATACCATATTCGATTTTGTCACAAAAAAAAAAATCCAGAGGAAAATAAAATAGGAATAAATTATCCCATTTACAAGTCCTAAATACAATTCTAAAAAGTTACATTATACTTTATGAAAAGGTAGGCGTCGGTTAATCTATTATTATTTTTTTTTTCATTATTATTATTATTATTATTATTATTATTATTATTATTATTATTATTATTATTAATATCAATTGCTAAGTTATAATTCTAGTTGGAAAAGCAGGATGCTATATCCGGGGGCCCACAGAGGGAATATAACCCAGTGAGGAAAGGAAATAAGGAAAAAAAAAAATACTTTGAGAACAGTCATAACAAGGAAATAAATATTTTCTATATAAACTATTAAAAAAAAACTTTAACAAAGCAATAGGAAGAGAAATTAGATAGAAGAGTGGGCCAATTGTACCCTCAAGCAAAAAAAATCTATCCCAAGACAGTGGAAGACTAGGGTTCAGAGGCTATGCCACTACCTAGGACTAGAGAACAATGGTTTGATTTTGGAGTGTCCCTCTCCTAGAAGAGCTGCTTACCATAGCTAAAAAGTATCTTTTACGCTCATCAAGATTTAAGTACCCACTGAACAATTAGAGTAGATAAATTAACCCCTCGGGTGAAGAAGAATAGTTTGGTAATCTCAGTGTTGTCAGGTGTATGAGACCCTAGGAGAATCTGTAAAGAATAGACCAGACTATTCAGTGTGTGTGTAGGCAAAGAGAAAGAACCGTAACTAAAGAGAATGATCAAATGTAGTACTCGCTGGCCAGTAAAAGAACCCCATACCTCTCTAGTGGTAGTATCTCAACGGGCGGCTGGTGGCATAGCCAACCTACTACCTATTGTGCCTTACAATGGTGGGTACTCTGCAAATATTTTCATCAATGGCAAACTAGTTGGAATTGGCAATAAGATATGGTAGCGTTGTGACTGTCACTGCTGCCCATATAAACTAAAGCTCTACAGAGGCAAAAAAAAAAAAAAAAAAAAAAAAAAAAAAAAAAAAAAAAAAAAAAAAAAAAAACAAGTCACACACAACTTCCTCTGGGAAAGAATGTCATAATGACATGATGTTGATATTTGAGTCTTGTCCGTCAGTCACTTAACATGAACAGTTCTCATTTTTATCTTTTATTCTGTTAGAGCCACTTGCTGATCAGACTATGGAGACTACAACACTATATGAGGTAAAAAAGTTGATGAAAATAAACCCTGTCATTAAGAAAAATATAGGAGCAGAGTTTAATTTCCACTCTGACTGTGAAGTTTTTACATGTAAATGGTATGACCACTCTATTGTGACAAAAGTAACAATGAGACTCACTCACCCCTTCATAAAGCTACTCATCGTAAAAAGGATACATCCAAACCTAAGGTATAACAGTTACATTTACACAATTACAATGAAGGTATTTTTGAGGTAATGGGTGGCTTATTAGACAAAATACCGTCCAGGGATGAGAGGTAAGAAAATGTATTCTACTAACCACTGTCTCCGAAGACTTTTAATTTGTCAGTAATTACTACTGGGCGATTGCATTACCCTCTTGCCAAGGATACTCTACCCACCTGGATTTCGGGAGAGACATGGAGCTGTTTGCTGAAGTCTATAGCTCCGAGCTCACCCATTGTAAATATAAAGCAACACTATAGGCTAAGCCTAAGGGACTGTATTGTTGGTAAAATTAAACAAGATACTAATGTACCAAATCCTAGTTTAATCATATTTTGGTAAAAGTACACACTGTCCAATTATTTACCACACACTGTTAAAAGAAAACTGTTTGTGAAGGGATACACCTGCAACATTACAACATATAAAGTTACTTTTTGTTTAATTTCTGATTATTTTACCAATCAGAAAGAGATAAGTGGTTCGTATAATATAGTACCACCGTTTCCAAATGAGACATTCCAATATCTTGGCACTACTTTAATTTTCGTGCCTAATGGATGTTTATAGCTAGAAAAAGACAGGAGTAAAGTGGAAAATAAAAGACGTATGATTTATTTACAATATTTCGATGTATATCCTTGTGCTTCAACTGGTTAATAGCATTTAGGTTTTGTCCCTCAGTTGACCTTGTGACAAAAGCTAAATGGGAAATATGAAGAAAAGGGAATAAAAAGAGAGTCCCACCCCAACCCCCCCAAAAATAATAATAAGCTAAAAGACTTCAAAGCTTCAGCTCAACTGTAAGTAACTAAGAGGCACTGGCCAGATTGCATTCCTCACCAGCCTACTTTTCACCCCTTAACAAGCTAGAAGTCAAACTATGAAAAAAATATGTCTAATCCTTTCTTTTCACATATATAGAGGAACATCTCTTGTATGGTTACAGTAGGCTCACAATGACTAATTTTGGGTATAAATTGGAGTTGAGTTAAAGACATAGATATAATTATTCATCTATTTTAAAACAACTATATCACAATAAAAATACCATAATATATTTTTGTCAGTTATAATTCCATAAAATAGTTTTTTACCTGCAGAGGGAAATATAAAATCCTCCGTTGATAAACAAGAACTATGGCCAAAAATCAACGATGGCATAATAAAACTTCCCTTTTAAATTTATATTTTAAGCACTCAACCCACAAAACCAAACTTAGGCCATGTTCTTCAAGCCGGTTCTTACCTGACAAAGAAACGTCTCTCAGATCTCCTTTCCAGTTTTATTCTTTACATCTTTGTTTTCTCAACAATTTATTCACACATTGATTACTTTTATTCCAAATTTTTCTGTTTCCCTTCGAACCTGTGATAATTAGAGGCTCTAGTTTTCTAAGTTCCTTTGTGTTTACTAAAAAAAAGAAAAAAAAAATTAAACCGGAAAAGAAAATGTGTCCCTTTTATTGAAAAAAAAAAAATATATTGTTTTAAAGACTGTTTATTTAGATTAATTTGTTCTTGGGCTAGTTAAGTTTGAAATTCCATGGGTGATCATTTAACAAAACCTAAAAAAAAGAAAAAGAATAAAATATAGAATAGGAGAGGAAAAAACAGGGAACCATACAGTGAAAGACTGCTAAGCCTTATCTCAGCTTTAAATGACAGACAGCTGGTGGCCTGGTTGTTATCTGTGTCACTTAACGTCTTCTCTTTTACATTTGAAGTCCCAACTACGACAATAGGATCCTAGAAAAGTTCTTTTCCTACTTACAATGTTTAGATGAATATTTCATTTACGGTTACAGTTAAATCACAATTAAACTATGCGTTTATAAGGGACAAGATATTAAGGGAAAGATCTTATCTCTCGTAACATAATATTTGAGATTTTTTGAGTGTTCATAGTCAGTTATGTGATTATAACATTAATACCTTTTGGTGATATGAATCGTATATTATATCCTTATAAACTATAATTGCTTGAAATTGTTCCTTTTGAACAGTGATAGATGAAAACATTTGGAGATAAATAGAAACATAGAACATTTGTTAACCATCAAAGTGAAAGTAGGTCATCTTCTTCAAGCATAATCATTCCCTAACGGATAACCTCATTACCATTCTCACCTCTCTAAGAAATCAACAGATACAGCAATAAGTTAATTGGAGATTAGATTTTAGGTATACTACCAAGCCCAGTATCTCTCCGCGGAGGAAGCATGAGTTTGATAAAACCCAGTAACTTGATCCGCTGTGTGTCAAACTTTGTTTATTTGATGTGGATCAAGTTGTGCATGATTTTTTTTTCTCTTTTAAACTGAAGAAAAGCTAGAATGTTACTATGTTTTTATTAGCTCTCTCTCTCTCTCTCTCTCTCTCTCTCTCTCTCTCTCTCTCTCTCTCTCTCTCTCTCTCTCTCTCTCTCTCTCTCTCTCTCACGTCTTCTTTTATATATCTTTTTTTTCAACTACATATTTATTAATTTTTTCTGACCCAGTCATTGTTTTTTATTTCACTGCTCCATGAACAATTAATTTTCTTTCAACGTTTCTACTACATCGTGACTAGGCTAAAGAAGAGTATTTTTTTATCAAAGGCAAAATATGAGAAAATAGGGAAAGAAAGAAGACAAAATATTGTGAAAACCTTCAAATGTTCATCCTACATGTAAGTAGCTGATTGCTATCTTCGTCAGTCAAATCACCGCCTATTTTCATGTAGGAATCCAAACCTAACCAAAAAAAGGACTTTCTTTTGTAACTTGATGAAATTTTCCTGCTTGTTTCCACTAAAACAAAATAATTGAAACTTGGTGAAGGCATATACGAGTATGTAGGTAGCTGAATTAGGTATCATAATCAATGCAACCGAATTCTTAATATTTATATGTTTGAAAATGGATTTATTAAGGCCTTAGCTCAAACGGAGAAGGACAGTATTGTTTTTAAACAGCTAATGATTTAAGAATTCATGGCAATGGCAAGATACAATACATTAGTTATCTTCCTCAAAAGTATCTGTACCCTGGCGGAAAAAAAAAATCCTCGCTACTCTGAATTTCTTGTGATGGAGAGGGTGCCGGCATTTTATGCTTAGGAGATTAAGCGTTTGGTATATTACCAAACCTTGTTGTTCTAGAAGGAAAAATAGTGTATGATGAACCACAGAAACTCGTGTCTCTCTTAGAAAAATTTCTTTTATCTTCCTAAGGAGGGAATTTTACAGCGTCGTTGATTTCACTTTGAGAGATAGGAAGTAGCAATATGTTATTCCATGTTATTATCTCTAAATATTTTACTGTATATACACATTTTTTTTATCTGAAAATTATGTTTTCAGCTCATATAGGCTACTTAGGCCGTTTATTTTCCAAGTCAGTGGATGTTTCTTTACACGTAAGCTTTTAGAGGGTATAGTGGGAAAGCTTCGATTATTTTATTCTTGGACTGGCTAAGAACTTTTTACATTTAGTACCATTCTCGCTCACGTGTCAAAAAAAAAAAAAAGATAGGTGATGGTCTGATTGTTATATATTTTAGTTACGACACATATTTTTTAGTTACGACATATATTTTCAAGTTGAAAGCCAAACTATGAGAATTGAAATCCTTATAAATTCTCTTTCTTATATATATTCATTATGGAAAGCCCTCAGGTATAGTTACAAAAAGAATAGAAGGATAATTATTGGAGACAGAGGGATAATGAGTCATGGACACTGTTCATTTGTTATGAAATTAGATTTCGTTTTTAATCTGCTACATATTAAGAATACCACAACAATCAGCAGATAAAAATGATTTCTTGTATTTTTTTCAGATATAGTTTCTTGATATTTGTATCTACTCAAAACTAAATGCATAAAACCCTGCTTTGAAAACTGAAAAAGATAAATCCATGAAAAAGCAATACAAGAAAACTTAATAAATCTCCCCTTTGATGTAATAATTTAGCCATATCTCCACAGAGACCTACAACTTAGGTCATCTTCATCTGCCGTGTGTCGTACCTTGACGATAAAACTTCTCGCCTTGAATAATTGCTTTGGAAATAGACTTTATTTATACTAATAATCCAAATATTTCTCAACAGAGAAAGGAACGCTACCTAAAGTCCGGAATCTACTTATCTCGTAAAGAAAAATGTTATAGGCTTAATGATAATGGTAATACCAGCATTTTCATTTTACTTTCTTGAAAATTAGGAAATATATAAAATTTTATTATCCAAGATACGTATGGTTTTTTATTTTATTTTTTACTTCTCTTTTCTCACATCTTTGAAGAAATCTTTAGTTAGAGATAATAATTCTCGATTAACATGGGCGTAAAATGTACGGGGAAAATATAAAGAACTGAAAAAATTATAAATTTTCAGCAAAAGGAAAAAAATGATTACATAAATAAATAAGTAAACAAATTTTCTCCACGAACATAATTCTCTTTATTTTCTCTTAGTTTGTCTAGTTTTCTCAACGGCTTGTTAACATTAAAGAAGAATGATATAGTGAAGGAATAAAATTAACTATATTTTCAAAAACTTCAAAGCTGCAGCTCAGCTATACGTAACCGAAAGATGATGGTTTAATTGCTGTCTACGTCAGCCAACTTTTTGACAATTGTGGTTTTAGAGGCCAAATTATGACGAAAAGGTAAGACATTTCTTCTCTTCCTTCAAAGCTTAGTGAAATATCTCATGTCGGGTTACGTTGCATATTGACCAAAAACGCGTAAGTTAAATGGGAAAAAAATAAGGGTAAATAAGATTAAAACTAGAGTATATCTTTTTTGTATTGCTAATAGTTATTTCCTTATATCAACATCATTGATTGTGGAGAGAAATCTTAGATTTTACACATATCAGCTATGTTTATTTAACATATCCATCCGTTTGAACAGAGATATATAAAAGCATTCGTCACATAAAAAAAAATAGCAATATTAATCCGAATAGTCCAAAACTTACACGCTCGTTGCCTGAAGAAGAAACTTTCTCCCTCTCTCATTCTCTTGTGAAAGCAGAGACACATCCAATAATTGCTTTTGAGATAATGCTCCAAGTGTTCTACCAAACCCAGTCTGTCCTGACGAAGAAAACTTATGTTGCTCTTGGGCAAGATTCTGTGAACTTGATGAAGATGGGTTTTTTGGCAAGTCTAGAAGAAATTAGCTGTAGTATAACTCTCTCTCTCTCTCTCTCTCTCTCTCTCTCTCTCTCTCTCTCTCTCTCTCTCTCTCTCTCTCTCTCTCTCTCTCTCTCTCTCGCTATCTTGTTTTTTTCTCAGCATGAAATATTATTATATTGTTTAGATCTACTATACCAATAGAATATCTCTATTCATTCAAAATATCTTCTACTTCCTTCGTTCTTAGAGTAAGAACATTCGGTTACCAATATCATTGTAATTCATGTAAAACAAAATTAGAAAAAAAGGAAAGGGGAATCATACCATACTCTGAACGACTTTAAAGGGTCAACTCATCTATAACTAAATGAGAGGTAACAGTGTGATTGATAGGTTTTCTCCCCTTGGATGGATGCCAACCCCCCCCCCCCCCCAAAAAAAAAAAAGAACGCGATTTCACAGAACCAAAAAAAAAATAAACTCTGTGAAGACCTTTATATAGGAAATTAAGAGACATAATACCTTCGTTATTGAATATATAACAGTTTTAATGGTTAGACGTATTTAATATCAACATTATCATTTTTGGGAAGGTGTCTTACCCACACACCTTATCAGCTGTGATTACTTGGTATTTTTATCTGTTCAAACTATTGAAGGTTTAAATCTTGTTCATGAATGTCAGAGACTAGGGGCATCGTAATATACCAGAGACTGACCATATGCTCAAATGATCATCACATAAGCCCACTCACCATCAAGCTAGTACCAGAAAGGGCCAGTTAATGGTTTCAGACTATTCTGTAGGTAATCCTAGAGACACCCCTGAAACCCCTGCCTTGCACCTCCGTCTATTGTTCATAAGGATTGAACAGTGCAGACACTAAAATCAAAAGTCTTAGCATATCGTGACTAATCAATAATTAGTTTAAGGGGAACCTTTTTAAAACACTAGAGTGCATACCACTCAAAGAAACCTCCTAAACTTTATCTGCAAAGCTTTTTTTTTTTCTATACAACCTTAAAGGAGAATCGAGAAAGCTGGCATATGAGAAGGATTCGGCAAGCACACTAAATTCTAGAAAGGGTATCAGGAATTTTTTTATCATTTCCTTTAACATGTTTTATAACCAAACTGAATTACCGCGGAAAAAGGGCCTAGCGCAAAAATCCTCTGATTTGCTCCCTTCATCCGCTCGATGAAAACGAGAGGATTGTAATCCGTCCATATCTCAACCGGAAAAAAAAAATTGGTCACGTACATTTTGAAATAGTCAAGAGCGCGGACCAAAGAAAGATCTTCCTTTTGTATAGTAGAGTAACTTTTTTTGCAGCCTGAAGCTTTTCACTATAGCAAGGTAAGAGAGGCAAAGAGGGCAGCTGACCTGAGGTGGGGTCAGGGATACGGTCATTCATATGAAGAGAATAAGAAGATGTTTTGGAAAGAAGTGGAAAGAGTAAGGAAGGCTGATTCAAGAATTGAAGAGACAGTGAAAAATGGAAATGGATGGTTGTTAGAAGGAGAGGAGGCAAGAAAAAGGTGGGAGGAGTATTTTGAATGTTTACTGAATGTTGAGGATAATAGGGAGGCAGATATAATTACTGTTGCAGGTGTTGAGGTGCCGGTGATGAGAGATAAGGATAAGAGAGAGATTACAAGATAGGAAGTGAGGAGAGCACTAGATGAAACGAGAGTAGGAAAAGCATCTGGTATTGATGGTGTGAGAGCTGAGATGTTGAAGGAAGGGGGTATGACTGTACTTGAATGGTTGGTGATATTGTTTAATATGTGTTTTGTGTTGTCAGTGATACCAGCAGATTGGGTTTGTGCGTGTATTGTACCACCATACAAGGGTAAGTAAGATGTGCTTAAGTGTTGTAATTCAAGAGGTATGAGTTTATTGAGTGTAGTTGGATAAGTGTATGGTAGAGTACTGATTAATAGGA
This sequence comes from Palaemon carinicauda, assembly GCF_036898095.1. NCBI lineage: Eukaryota > Metazoa > Arthropoda > Malacostraca > Decapoda > Palaemonidae > Palaemon > Palaemon carinicauda. The sequence goes on from NC_090738.1 coordinate 71,550,570, forward strand.
TTAAGGATAAAACAGAGAATGCAGTCTTAGAAGTACAGGGTGGTTTTAGAAGAGGTAGAGGTTGTATGAATCAGATTTTTAGTTAGGCAGATATGCGAGAAATAATTAGCAAAAGGTAAGGATGTGTATATTGTTTTTATTGATCTGGAGAAAGCATATGATAGAGTTGATAGGAAAGCGATGTGGAATGTGATGAGGTTATATGGAGTTGGTGGAAGGTTGTTTCAAGCAGTGAAAAGTTTTTACAAAGGTAGTAAAGCATGTGTCAGGATAGGAAATGAAGTGAGCGATTGATTTCTGGTGAGAGTGGGACTGAGACAGGTATGTGTGATGTCACCGTGGTTGTTAAACTTGAATGTTGATAAAATGGTGAGTGAGGTGAATGCTCGAGTGCTTGGACGAGGATCGAAACAGGTAGACGAGAATGACCACGAATTGGAGGTAAATCAGTTGTTGGCAGATGATACTGTACTGGTTGCAGATGCAAAAGAGAAGCTTGGCCGATTAGTGACAGAATCTGGAAGGGTGTGTGAGGGAAGGAAGTTGAGAGTTAATGTGGGTAAGAGTAAGATTATGAGATGTACGAGAAAGGAAGGTGGTGGAAGGTTGAATTTCATGTTAAATGGAGAGTTACTTGAGGAGGTGGATCAGTTTAAGTACTTGGGGTCTGTTGTTGCAGTGAATGGTGGAGTGGAAGCAGATGTACGTCAGAGAGTGAATGAAGGATGCAAAGTGTTGGGAGTAGTTAAAGGAATATTAAAAAAAAGAGGGTTGTTCATGAATGTGAAGAGAGTTCTGTATGAGAAAGTGATTGTACCAACTGTGATGTATGGATCGGAGTTGTGGGGAATGAAAGTGATGGAGAGACAGAAATTTAATATTTTTTATATGAAGTGTCTAAGGTGTGTGGTTTTTTTATCTCCAGTAGATAGGGTTAGGATGCACTTAGGGTGAGAACGGGAGTAAAAAATGAGTTAGCAGCTAAAGTGGATATGAATGTGTTTAGGTGGTTTGGACATGTTGAGAGAATGGAAAATGGTTGTCTGCTAAAGAAGGTGATGAATGCAAGAGTTGATGGGAGAAGTACAAGAGGAAAGCCAAGGTTTGGGTGGATGGATGGAGTGAAGGAAGCTCTGGATGATAGGAGGATAGATGTGAGAGAGATGCAAGAGAACATGCTAGAAATAGGAATGAATGGCGAGCGATTGTGACACAGTTTCGGTAGGCCCTGCCGCTTTCTCTGGTGCCCTCGGTGACCGTGAAGGTAGCAGCAGTAGAGGATTCAACATTATGAAGCTTCATCTATGGTGGATAATGTGGGAAGGTGGGCTGAACTAGCCAAACTTGGTTGAGTCCCTTTTCAGGCTGGGAGGAACATAGAGAAGAGACATCTCCTTTTTTGTTTCATTTGTTTGATGTCGGCTACCCCGCAAAATTGGGGGAAGTACCTTTGTATATATATATATATATATATATATATATATATATATATATATATATATATATATATATATATATATATATATATATATATATATATATATATATATATATATACATATATATGTATGTAAGACACAGGATGAACACTGTCTTGCTTTCTCTGAAAAAGGACACCTGCAATGCCGCCGTCCCTGGCATCTACTGCTAAAATAAAAGGCTTCTGAAAATTCGGGAAGTCAAAATGGGGTTAGTAATTAATACTGATTTAAGTTTATTGAAAGATTCTTCACACTGAACCGACCACAAGATCTTTTTTCCTTTTCCTAATAAACTAGTAAGAGGCTGAGCAAGATCAGAGTAATTACGCCCAAATCTGCGGTAATAACCTGTCATGCCCAGCACTCTTCTTTACTTTCTAACATTACCAGACCTTTTCAAACTTATAACTGCCTCGAGGTTAGCTTGTTTAGCAGCCACCTGACCGAAATCAACCTCGTGACCCAAGTAACAAACCTTGGCCTGGCTCAATTCGCACTTAAGAAAATTAACAACTAACCCGGCGGACCTAAGGTCTTTAAAAACCTTACGTAACCTTAACATGTGGGTATCCCAGTCATTACTATAAATTTCTGCTCCTTTCAAACAACAAATTACCCTATTCATGAGCCTTTGAAAAGTACATGAAGCATTTTTCATTCCAAAGGCATAACCTTACACTCATATAGGCCAAACGGAGTGACAAATGTGGATATTTCGTGAGCTTGGTCGGACAATGGAACCTGCCAATATCCCTTTAAAAGATACAACATAGAAATAAATTTGGCAGAACCAATCCGATCCAGACAATCATCAATACAAGGGAGAGGAAAAGAATCATATTTCGTATTGGCTTTCACTTTACGGTAGTCCACACACATACGGAACATATCGTCTGCTTTCCTTACTAATATAATATGAGAACTCCAGGGACTTATAGATGGTTGAATAAGGTTATGTTTCAACATATACTCCATCTCCTTACTGACGAAATCCCATTTTACTAGGTTCAGCCGGTAAGGACTCTGCTTCATAGGGGAAGCATCACCTATATCAACGTCATGACTCAAAATATTGATCCTAACTGGGGCATCCTGAAAACGATATGAAAAGGAATAAATTGAATTAAGTACATCTTCCCGTTTGTTAACATATAAATGATCTATTCTAAACTACTTTTTAACATCTCCAAATTTTGCATATTTTCACCCAATGCATCCGAAGGAAACTGACGCCCTAACTCGTCAGAGTCCTCGGGGGATACATCCAATACCACAGACACAGGCTCGGACAATATCGCTAATGGATCACCTTGTTTACCAATATAAGGTTTCAGACGAATAACATGAAATATTCTACATTTACAGCTTGAACTGGAAGCTTCAATTTCATAGTTAACCTCTGACAGTTTCCTCAAAACCTCCAAAGTCCCCTTATATATTGGTTCAAGATAACTGTCCGGTCCATACTCAGCACAAAAACCAACTCCCCATGTTCAAATGACCGTACATATACCTTTTTGTCAAAGTTGTTCTTTATTACTGACTGAGACCATTCCAAATTTTTCCTGACAAACTTCCAGGCACTAACCATTCTTCCCTTCAAGTCTTCCACAAACCCTTTAACATATATTTCCTCCTTCCGATTGGATTTGAGCATTCAAAAACAATTTCCAATGGTCCATGAGCCTTGTGCCCAAATACCACCTCGAAAGGAGCAACATCAGTGGAAGAGTTTGGGTGATTCCTGATAGCAAAGAGTGCGAAAGGGAGGGCTTTTCCCAGTCACTACCATGATCATAACAATGTTTTTTTCTAGACAGATTTGACGGATTGGTGGAACCTTTCCACCACCCTTTGACTCTCCGGGTGATAAGGTATGCTGGTAACGTGTTGAATGGCCAGATCAGCACACTTACTCCTAAATACCTTACTCGTTAAATTCGTCCCGCAATCTGTCTGAATTATACGAGGAAGACAATACCTGGAAAAGAAATCCATTAATTTTTCAAAGACAACTTTGGAAGTAATAAGCCTCATAGTTATAACTTCAGGAAAGCGAGAGGCTCTATCCATGATAGTTAGTAAATATGCGTAACTTGTTTTAGTTTTGGGTAAGGGACTTACCACATCAATTACTAACTCATAAAATGAATCACATATAGCATATATGGGATGCAATGGGGCTTTAGGCTTCCCCTGATTTGGTTTACCCATAACCTGACGAAGCTCACACTCTGATAAACTGCTTCACACTCAATTTAATTCCAGGCCACCAAAAATACTAAGCCACGCTATGAAAAGTTTGTAACACACCCAAATGACCTGGAAAAGAATTAGTATGAGCTACCTCCAAAACAGAATCTCTGAATTGAGAAGGTACCACAATCTGTTCCACCCGACCAGTTTTATTCAAATTATCAGATGCGGGACGATAAAACCTATATATTAAGACCATTACATCTCCAAACCTAGGTTTAGTCAGATCTTTAACATCACCCAAATTGAAATCAAATTCATATTTTTAGGCTTTAATAAAAGCAGCTCTGTCCCAATCAAGTTTCGTATTAACTACATCACAACAACTTAAAATATCTAACTTTACACTACTTAACATTAAGTCATTATCGCTCTCCGCATCAAGTAAATTAGCAGCTTTTGCTGCCGACCGAGTCATTATAGCCACAGGACTAGCATTTACTGTTAATATAGGGAGAAGCTCCCGTCCTTCACTATCCAACATATCATTTCCCATGATACCATCAATACCTGGAATAGGTAGACTATCCACCACAGCCAACTCAGTGACATGATCATATCTTGGAAAAGTCATGCTGACATTAACCAAAGGAGCGGACACAATTGAATCCTGAAACCTTCCAACAATACAAAATTCCTAGTATTTTTTTTCAAAACCATTTAGACTCATTTTCATGACTTGCAACCTGGCAGAACTATTGTCCCTAAAAAAACTTCACCTGGACAACACGAGAGTCAAAAATCAACTTTCCAGGCCACACCTATTTGTTGTACTTGAGTCATGATTGGGGACTGGGGACTAGGAACATTGGGCTTACTACTATTCACTAAACTACTCCTATCTACTACAGGTATGTTTATAGGACTACTGCTATGAACATCTGACTTATCATTAACCAAGGCTAGAGGACTTTCATTATTGTGATGTAGGTACATCCTAAGAGCATTACACTGGTTGTGGAAATGCCCGGGCTTGTTGCACCAAAAACAGCTTCCTTTACGGCTTGAGCATCTATTCCCATTATACCTGTTATTTCCACCCCCTGGGAAGTCTCTATTTGCAAAAACTCTAGGGACAGGAGGACCTACTTGGACTCTACCCACATCCCTATCACCTGAAAAAGAATTAAAATTAATATTACCATTCTTGGGGATATGGGGAGTCAACAAGGAGGTTTCCCCTCTCCTACCATCATTAGGGGAGCAAGGTGTTCGATTATCTAAAGTCTTATAATTAAAACTACAGCTACCTGAACGGTGAGTCAATACAAAATCATCTGCTAACATATATATATATGTGTATATATATATATATATATATATATATATATATATATATATATATATATATATATATATAATATATATATATATATATATATATATATATATATATATATATATATATATATATATATATATATATATATATATATATATATATATATGTATATGTATAACATATATATATATATATATATATATATATATATATATATATATATATATATATATATATATATATAGATATATATAGATATATATATATATATATATATATATATATATATATATATATATATATATATATATATATATATATATATATATATATATATATATATATATATATATATATATATATATTGTAATGAACCGCAAGAATATTGTGACTCAATGGCAGGATGAAAGCAACTGAGTAACTTTACTACAGAACACTCGCCTTTATACACAAAAGCTCAATGCAACAGGAAATTTCCTCTTCAACCGAAACCACACCGGTTAACAGGTCACGGTGAGAAAAACAGACACATTATTTCAGGTTCAATGTTAATGCAAGGGGAGAGCGAAGATACAAGCATAATATGTAAACAAAATAAAATGTTGTTACCATATATGATCGTGTGACACACGGTTGGTACATGGCTCCCCCCTTAAAAATGACATACTCCACATGTTAAATAGGTTGCCCTGATCTAGAGAGGTGAACTGTAGGCCGGTCATCTGGCAGGAGATAAAAAGGTTTTAGACGATCAATGGAGACCCAGTCTTCTTTTCCACGAATGTTTAGTAGGAATGCTTCCAGACTGCGTTGGATCACAAGGAAAGGACCAGTGTAAGGGGGTGATAGCGGTGGCTCGCTAGTTTCGTTGCATAGGAAGACATGCGTTGCAAAGCGCAAGTCTGTCGGTATGAGATGATTCCCTGGGGCTTGTAAGTCTAGCGGCAAGGAGTAAATTTTTCAACGACGTGACGTATGCGCTGGAGATCGTCGGAGGAGGTTGCAGAATGAAAAAAAATTCAGCAAGGACGACCAACGGGTCACAATACACCATTCCAGCTGCATGTCGAGGATGTCTTTAGGAGTGTTCTTAGTCTCAGGAGGACCCAGGGAAGCTGAGTCAACCAGTTGGAATCCTTGCAGCGGGACATCAAAGCTTCTTTGAGGGTGCCATGAAAACGTTCACCCATTCCATTAGCAGCGGAGTTGTAGACAGTTGTCTGATGTAGGGTGATGGCCAGGAGATTCGTAAATAATGACCATAATTGAGAGGTGAAAGTGGTACCCCTGTCAGAAGTAATATGCTCAGGGATACTGAATCTTGCAATCATTCCTGAGAGTAAGGCAGATGTACATGAGGCGAACGTTGTAGTTTCCACGGGAATGGCTTCGAGCCAACAAGTGGAGTGGTCGATGACGGTAAACAGGTAACGATGTCCTTGTGATGTGGGTAGGGGGCCTACAAAGTCAACGTGAATGTGTTCGAAACGACACTGAGGTTAAGGAAAGGTGCCCACTCCTGAATCTGTGTGTCGATATACTTTGAAAGTTTGGCAAGAAGTACAGGCGTGGACCCAGTCTTTAGCATCCTTAGAAAGGCCGTGCCAAATGAACTTCATCCTTAGCAGCTTTGCAGTAGAATGGCACGAGGGATATGAAAGGCCGTGAATGAAATCAAACACCAGCCAGCGCATGGGAGCAGGAATCCAAGGTCGCGGTCTACGAGTACTGACGTCAGAGAGGAGGTTGGTGTTGGAGTCTTCGAGGGGGAAGTCTTCACAATGGAGGGATGTGCAGCATGTCCTACATGCTTGATACTCTGGATCTTGTCGTTGGGCTTCAGCCAAGGCGTTGTAATCCTATCCCGGTTGAATGGCAGCCAACATGTTTCTTGACAGGACATTGGCAGAGGGATTCATTTTCCCAGGGATGTGTTGAAGATTGCAATTGTATCCAGCCACGGCGGAGAGATGTCGGCGTTGACGGGCTGACCAGGCATCAAACTGCTGAGTGAAGGCGTGCACCAGAGGCATGTGGTCTGTGCGAATGACGAAGGGCGTACCTTCTAAGAAATTGCGAAAGTGACGGACAGCCAAGTGCACCGCCCGCAATTCGCGATCGAAGGTAGAATAACACGATTCAGCCTTGGACAGTTTTCTGCTGAAGAAGACCAATGGGCAGGGCAAGCCATTGACCACCTACTCGAGTACTGCACCAATAGCGACGGCAACAAAATTGGTGGAGAGAAGGAGAGGGGCATGTGGGATAGGAAAAGGGAGAGCTGCAAAAGTTGATAGGGCATTCTTCGCATTGCAGAAGGCCGCTTCTTGTTTGGAACCCCACTTTAGGTCCTTTGGCTTGCCCTTGAGGGAGACGTAGAGGTGAGCAAGAGTGGCAGCAATGGCGGGCAAAAAACGGTGATAATAGTTGATCATACCCAAGAATTCCTGCAGAGCTTTGAATGTCGAGGGCACGGGGAAGTCCTGAACGGCTGCTACCCTCTTAGAGAGGGGATCGACTCCTTCAGGAGTGATGCGGTACCCTAAGAACAACACTTCTTTTGCGCTAAAGGTACACTTATCGTACCGGACTACAAGGCCGTTTTGTTGCAGGCGGTCGAGCACGATGCGCAGGTGACGAAGGGGTTCCTCTTTTGAGGAGGAGAACACAAGTTTGTCGTCCACATAACATACACAGAAGGGGAGGTGCCTTAAGATACCATCCATGAGACGTTGAAACGTGGCCCCAGCATTACGAAGGCCAAAACAGGAGTAATTGAAGGTGTATGTACCAAACGGAGTGATGATGGCAGTCTTGGGGATGTCTTCTGTGTTCATAGGCACCAGATAATACCCCTTCAGGAGGTCAAGAGTGGAGAAAACCTTTGCTTTGTGCAGGTAGGAGGTCACGTCGGCGATGTTTGCATGTTCGGGCGCCTGTAATTACCGCTTAGACGGAGGGAGCCGTCTTTCTTTAGAACAATGTGTAAGGGTGACGTCCATGGGCTGGAGGCCTTTTGGCAAAGGCCCATTTCCTCCATTTCAGCGAACGTCTGTTTGGCGGCTGCCAATCGTTCTGGTGCAAGACATCTGAATTTTGCGAAGACGGGGGGTCTCGTCGTCTTAATATGGTGATAAATACCATACTTGGCAGGAACCTCGGGCATTTGGCGAAGTTCTGGACGGAAATCATCCGGGTAGGAAGTGAGGAGTTGGGCGTAGCCCTCTGTGGGTGTGCTGATGTGGAGAGCAAGGTTGGAGGGGGCGGGTTGAAGAGGTGTCGACAAGTACGAGTCTGCGTTGACCAATCATCGGTGGGCGACATCTACCACAAGGTGGAAATTAGAGAGGAAATCTGCACCGAGAATTGGCAATATGACGTCAGCAACGAGAAACTTCCAATTAAATTTACTGCTTCCAAACCATAATATGAGGTTCTCGTAACCGTAGGTGAGCATCGCAGATCCGTTGGCTGCTGCCAAGCGGATGTCGGCAGAAGTAGACAGACTATGTTCTGTCATGAAGAGTTCCCTTGGGAAAAGAGAACGACAAGCACCCGTATTTACCAAAAATCACACGCCCGACCATGCATCATGTAAAAAGAAAAGATTAGAAACCCTGGAGGCCATCGCCACGAGTGATGGCCTACTTACACGTTTTTGTCCTCCGACAATCCTTGGCAAATTTCTTCGCATTTGCCTCGAATCTGTTGTGGTATTAGCAAAAATGCGGCGGATGGGAGGCAGTAAGTAGTTGTAGAAGTCGTTGGTTTGGGGCTGGAACGAGTTGTGGTAGATAGGTGGCTTTGTCGCTGCTTCAGCACGTCACGGGATAGGCGTGTATGTCCTATGGCATTCATGTCAGCTTTGATTGATGCTGAATAGGCGTCCTCTTCGTCAGGAGTGTAGGCGCAGATGGAGGTCTTGAAGTGGCTGTCCATAATGGCGTTGGCTTTGGTCATCAAGTCCTTTATGGATAAACTATCGACATCACGTATGACAGCGCGTACAGGTTCGGGTAAGCGGCGTATCCAAATGGCACGAAGTAGGTTCACCCTATGAGGAGAACCGTCTGTGGCAGGTTGCAGGCTAGCGATACTGGTCATTTCCTTGAGGGTGAGCTACCCTTTGGTCCTCCAACGGTTGTTGAGGGAGCTGTAAAAGCTTTTCTATACAGGCGGCTGGTGACGTTGAGTACTGCTGCAGAAGGTAGGTTTTGAGAGCGTCATACGCTATAGGGGTCTTCTTGATCACAAAACCAGTCTGATATTTCAGGGAAGGTGTCCTACGGTATCGCCGCGAGAACATAATCTGCTTTGTTGGTTGAGCGAGTCACGCCCTTGATGAGAAACTGGACTTCTGCACACTGAAACCAAGAAAACCCCTCTTCGCTGGCGAATAACGAAAGTTTCAATGGGCAGCGGCCACTTCCATGGAG
>NC_090738.1:71575024-71577703 GCF_036898095.1 Palaemon carinicauda
GGCATTTCTTCCCTTCTCCAAATTCCAATCACTATATTTGCCATTGCTTCTTGTAGCTGTCTTCCTCCATATTTCAGTAGTTCTGCACTAATTTCGTCACGGCCAGCAGACTTATTATTCTTTAAGTGTTTTATTATTTCCAGAATTTCCTCTATGGTTGGATCCTCTTCATCTTCTCCTAATAAAATTTCTTCATTCTCCGCAGGTTGTTCAGGTGGTGCTGTTCTATTTAGCAAAGTTCTAAAATGTTCTACCCATCTCTCCTCAATTTCCCCACTCTCTACTAAAAGATCGCCATTTCTACTGCGCACCATTCCTTGTCTGGCCTGGTATCCCTTCCTGATTTTATTTATTCCATGGAACTCGGCCCTTACATTTCCCAGTCTGCTATTGCTCTCAATCTCTTCCAGCTCTCTATTGATCAGCATTCTTTTCTTCCTTCTGTTAGTGCTGCGTGCCTCATTTCTTGCCTCTGTATATATCCTTCTCCTCTCTGCATTTCCTCTATTCTGTATCCATTTTAATCTTGTTTCTCTTCTTCTTTGGGCGGCCTCTCTGCATTCCTCATCAAACCATTGTCCACCCCTTCGTCGTCCCACCCTACCAACAGTTCTCTCTGCTTCTTCCAGCACTATAGGCTTTACTTGGTCCCAACTCACATCATCATCCACCTCCAAAGCTGCAAATCTGTTCTCTACTTCAACCTGATATTGTAATCTTGTTTCCCCTTCCTTCAGTTTCTCAGTAGCTATCTTAGATGTTTGCCCTCCATTCTTTTTCTTTGTTGTTAGTTTTATACGTATTTTTGCTGTCACCATGTAATGATCTGAATCACAATCTGCTCCCCTGTATGCTCTCACATCCATCAGCGCTGATCTAAATTTCCTTTTGACTAAAATGTGATCAATTTGGTTGGTTGTATTTCCATCAGGTGAAAGCCAAGTGCCCTTATGCTTTTCTTTGTGTGGGAACAGAGTGCCCCTTACTACTAAATTGTATGCTGTGGCTAGCGTTGCTAGTCTAATCCCGTTGTCATTACTACTTTCATGCAAGCTATGTGTGCCTATAGTTCCTGCAAAAGCTGCTACTTCTTTACCTACTTTAGCATTCATATCCCCCAATATTATTAGCATATCGTGTCCTGGTACCTTGTTTAAAACCTCCTGAACTTCATCATACCATTGATCTTTAGTATCTTCTTCACTGTCTTCTGTAGGGGCATGTAATGTTATTACTGTGATTTTAAACCACTTAGCAGTCATCCTTATTCTTGCTATTCTGCTGCTTATACCCTCAAACTCCACAACTGCAGTGCTTATATTTTTACTAATATAAAACCCAACTCCCTCCTCATGTCTCTCATCTTCTCTGCCACTATAGTATATGACCCCCTTATGCGTTTCACACTTCCCAACTTCCAGCCATCTTATCTCTTGTAGGGCAGCTATTTGTATACTATATCTTTCCAGCTCATTTTCGAGTACATCAACAAATCCCCCTCTATACAAACTTCGTACATTCCAAGTAGCAAACTTTATGGGTTTTTTTCCAGCTCATAATCCTATTCGTTCCCAAGTCGTCAACAAGTTGTCTAGGTCTATTTGCTTCTTGTACGGTTTCTGTAACAATATAGGTTTTACAGGAAAGGGTTGTTAGCCCCTCCCTAACCTTCCCCATTTATCCGGGCTTAGGACCGGCACGGCATTACATCCATGGCTGGGTTATATATATATATATATATATATATATATATATATATATATATATATATATATATATTTTTTTTTTTCCAATGCTGAATGATATATGTATATATATATATATATATATATATATATATATATATATATATATATATATATATATATATATATATATATATATATATATATCATTCAGCATTGGGAAAAAATTCAATAAGAAGTAGTAGAAAAAGAAATATAGAAAGACATGTAGTAGCTTAGTTTGGAAATAAAGGAAAAGGATAAATAAAACTAAATGTCTCTTAAGTGGATAGTGGACCAAGAGAGAGAGAGAGAGAGAGAGAGAGAGAGAGAGAGAGAGAGAGAGAGAGAGAGAGAGAGAGAGAGAGAGAGAGAGAGTAAAAAAGGTTCGAAACTCTTGCAAATTGCAGCCTTGGGAATGAGCTTTTTACACTTAGATAACAGTATGGAGAAAGCTGGAAATGATATGAAGCTTTGAAACCATCATATGAAACTGAAAATTTTGAGTCATATCATTGTTCAAGATTTTACCCTTCCGGCTATCACAAATGGAAATATTTAGTTTCAAGGAGAGTCAGATATCTATGTATAATCCTTTTTTTTCCATAATGAACGATAACATAGGTATATGAATGATTTCACATGAGTAATTTCGATGGATATTCCAATGGAAGGACTTAAATAAATATTTTCTTTTTCTTTTATATGAGAAAAATGTATAGACATAAATTTTCTGTATAAGAAAATTATATTTAAATATACTTTGCAAAAATTATATGTTGTAGATCTTAAGGTTTGGGATATAGAGATATATTTCATAAAGAGCGAAAGATAGATGAGTTTATATACATCTTATTTTAGTTTTGCAATGATGTTTGTCGGAGTCGATAATCTTTTAATGAAAAGATTTTACTAATTTCTATCATCTTAAATTTTTCAGACAAATTCCCTCGTG
>NC_090738.1:71583203-71588203 GCF_036898095.1 Palaemon carinicauda
TCAGGTAGTCTCTTTCTCCTCCTTGAGGGAATTAATGTTATTGGAAGAATTTAAGAAATATTGTAGTAAAGAACTGAGGATATACTTGGAAGAGGTGAAAGCAGCTAACCTAAGTAAAGCGGCTCAGATTGCCGATGAATTTATTTTAACCCATCGAGCAGGGTCCGGCAATTTTGGGTCTCAGGGTCTAGATTTCCAGTCTGCCAAGCCAAATGATGGTAATAATAAATCTAATAATGTAGCTAACAACAGGGTAAAGCATTCAGGTGTTCCAACCTATTATAAGAATGAAAAGACTCAGGGAAATGTTTCAAATGGAGAGCCCTCTAGATTCTTCTCCAAAAACAGGGTAGTGTCTGGTAATGTGAGCAAAGGTAATGGGACCTGTTTTTGGTGCAATAAGCCTGGACATTATCAAGCTCAGTGTAATGCCAGGAGGAGGTATCTGGAGAGAAATAATAACAATATTGACAATCCTATATCTGTAATAACAAATAAGACTATTCCTAACACCCCCAAGGTTGAGAATCCACCGGTAACGGAAGGTAGCAATGTAAATAGTGGTGATGACAGCAATGTAAAACCAACTGGTAATAGACCTTCATGACTCTATGATAAATATATATGGCCTGGTAGACTGGTTACGAATTCAGGAATTCTAAAGGTAAAATTTTTGCGAGACACAGGGTCAGCTCGTTCTTTAGTATTAAGGGAATCTCTAAATGGTTTAGTTGAATATTCAGGGAATTATGTGATTCAGGGAGGTTTCCCGAATACTGTGGTTTCAGCTCCATTGGTGGAAGTTGAATTATCATTCCCTGGGTATAATGAGGTAACAGAGTTGGCTGTGGTGGAGAAACTCCCTATTCCAAATATAGATGGTATTTTAGGAAATGACATGGTAGACCATAGGGGTCTGGAATTATTCCCTATTGTGACTGTGAATGCTTGTCCTGTGACGGTGGTGACTCGGGCCTCCGCTAAGGCAGCTGATTTGATAAATGATGATGACTTAGATTTAAGTAGTTTAGAAGTAGAGTTAGAAAGGCCCGGGCCAGTAGGTAGTCCTAGTAGTACTAGTAATATCTTGCAACTTGATTGGGACCGTTTAACGTTTATTGAGGCTCAGAAACAAGAGTTTGATTTTGAGTTGGGTGACACAGCCGATTTAACTAAACCGAGGTTTTGTGTAATGAAAGGTTTGTTATATCGAATTAGTCGTCCATCTACACATGATCTGAACAAAACTTCTCGAGTGGAACAAATTGTGGTTCCTCACAATTTAGGGAGTCTGTTTTGAAGTTGTCACATGATGATTCTTTTTCTGGTCACTTTGGAGTATTTAAGACGTTCAAAAGATTAGCAAAATGTTTTTGGTGGCCAGGATTGAAATCATCGGTAAAACAATTTGTTAGTAATTGCGAGGTTTGTCAGGTGATGGGAAAGCCCAATCAAGTGATCCCTAAAGCACCTCTAAATCCCATTCCTGCAATTGGGGAACCTTTTGTGGAATTGGTTATAGATGTGGTGGGGCCTTTGCCCAGAACAAAGACTGGGTTTACTCATCTCCTGACCATCATGGACCGAGCTTCTAGATTTCCTGAAGCATTCCCAATGAAAAAGATCACTTCCAATGCAGTATTTGAGAAGCTCATTGAATTTTTCTCCCGATACGGACTTCCTCGTAAAATTCAGACCGACTGTGGGACGAATTTTACGAGTAAGGTATTTAGGGGTAAGTGTACTGAGCTGGCCATTCAGTGCACTACCAGCGTACCTTACCACCCAGAGAGTCAGGGGGTGGTGGAAAGATTCCACCAGACACTTAAATCAGTTTTGAAAAAATACTGCTATGAACAAGGAGAGGATTGGGAAAAAGGACTTCCCTTTGCTCTCTTTGCCATAAGGAACCATCCAAATGCTTCTATGGGTGTAGCTCCCTTTGAGCTGATCTATGGGCACAAAGTACGTGGTCCGTTGGAAATTTTCTATGAATTGTTATCATCTGGGCAGAAAGAGGAACTTAATGTGATGAAATTTGTAGAGAATTTACGGAAAAAGTTAGCCATTGCGTGGAAATTTGCAAGAGAAAATTTGGCTTCCTCCCAAGTAATCATGAAATCAAATTTTGATAAGAAAACCAAGGTGCGATCGTTTGAGCCTGGGGAATTGGTATTGGTGTTGAGTACAGACTCAGACAATTTCCTTGAGCCAAGGTATAAGGGGCCCTGGAAGGTTTTGAGAAAATTGTCTGAAGTGAATTATGAAATTGAAGCCCCCGGGACCAAACGAAAGTGCCGGGTCTTTCATATTAATAGATTAAAATCTTATATTTCATGTGGTAGGGATCCTTTAGCTATAGTGTGTGAACCTGTGTCTGTAGAAGTAGAGTCTCCAGAGGATAACTTTGAGGACTTGGTTGGTCAGGTATCTTCTGATGCTCTCTTTAATAACATTCAAAATCTAGAGGTTTTGAAAAGAGAGCTGGACCATCTGGAAGTTACCCAGAAAAGGGACATTATTAATTTAATCTGTTCTTTTCCAGAAATATTTCGTAGTTCGCCAGGTAGGACAGGGTTGCTTCAGCATGATGTGGATGTAGGCAGTGCTTCTCCAGTAAAGCAGAGTCCTTATCGACTAAATCCAGTGAAAAGGGACATAGTCGAGGAGGAAATAAAGTATATGCTGAAACATGACCTCATCCAACCTTCGATAAGTCCTTGGAGCTCTCCGATAGTTTTAGTTAAAAAGTCTGATGGAAAGTACAGAATGTGTGTGGATTACCGTAAAGTTAATGCCAGTACCAAAAATGACTCTTTTCCTTTGCCTCGCATTGACGACTGTCTCGATCAGATAGGGTCTGCAAAATTCATAACCAAGTTGGATTTGCTGAAAGGATATTGGCAAGTGCCCCTGTCTGATCGAGCCCGGGAAATTTCCGCATTTGTAACTCCCTTTGGGCTTTACGAATGTAAAGTGATGCCCTTTGGGATGAAAAATGCTGCATGTACCTTTCAGAGGCTTATGAACAGAGTCATTTGTGGGTTGAAAGGCACTGAGATTTATATAGATGATTTAGTTGTTCACAGCAATGACTGGCAAACTCATATAGTAAGATTGAGAAAAGTGTTTGAAGCTTTGAGGGATGCCGGTCTTGTTGTGAACTTGGGTAAGTGTGAATTTGGTAGAGCCAAAGTGTGCTATTTGGGTCATGAGGTTGGTTTGGGTCAGGTAGCCCCTAAACAAGCCAATCTCGATGCCATTTTAAATTTGAAGAGGCCGAGTAATGTCAGGGAAGTTCGGAGAGTCCTTGGAATGACGGGTTATTATAGAAGGTTTGTGCGAAACTTCTCGGACATTGCTCAGCCGCTTACTAAGTTATTGGAGAAAGGACAGAAATTTGCGTGGTCTCCTCAATGTGAGGAGTCTTTCATTAAACTCAAGCTGGTGCTGATATCAAACCCAATATTAATATCCCCTGATTTTCAGAAACCTTTCATTATCGCGGTGGATGCTAGTGATGTGGGCATTGGAGGTGTTCTCTTTCAGAGAAATGGGGCTGGAGAGGTACTTCCCGTGTCTTACTTTAGCCGTAAACTATTGGCAGCAGAGAGGCGGTATTCAACTATCGAGAAGGAGGCCTTGGCCTTGGTTCGTACTTTGTTACATTTTAAACCCTATGTGACCAATTTCTCCTTCCCGATATAGATTTGGACTGACCACAATCCTCTAGTGTTCATAGAAAGGATGAAAGGGTCCAATCAGAGAATTTTGAGATGGGCTTTGCAGTTGCAGGAATTCACTCTGGTTATAAAACATATTAAGGGATCGGAGAACCACATTCCTGATGCCCTTTCTCGTATGTAATCTTGGCTTTTGTCCCTTCCTCGCCCTTCTCGTGTCTTCATTGGGTTTGTATAAAACTATTTTTCCATAGTAAAATCTAATGGCCAGCATGGGTGTGCGTATGAGTGAGTCCTTATCTTAGAGTTTAGTTTATATGTAGGTTTGGTTAAGTGCGTTGTTTTTGTATGTTCAACCTTAGTAAGGTCTATCAATTTTTTCCTATTATTTTGTACTCGTTGGAGGTATAGTTTAGCCTTTAAATTAAGAGTCCCACTTTCTGATTTGGTAAGTCTTCTTCATGAAGCAATGTGTTTTTTTTTTTTTTTTTTTGCATGTGTATTGTTATATTTATAACTTCTTTTCAGGTTTTGTATTTCTATAACATTGTTAATTCCTTTTCATTTCAGCATTTTTACAGTATTTAATTTTGAAAAAAAAATGTGTTCTATGTGAATAATTTTTTTTGTTTTGGGGGAGGAAGGTATTAGGTTAACGTAAAATTATTTCTTTGTTTTATTTAAATCAGCCTTGTTTTTCTTTTTAAGTTAAAGTATTTTTGTTGTTTGTTTACTATAGTGTTAATGTAAGTTAAGTGGCTCTCCGATTGTTGAATAGTGTTTTTGCGCCTCCTCCTCCTCCTTTGTGTATTAGTGGACTATCGTTTTAACGATTGTTTTTTTTTTTTTTTTTGCTGTGAGTGTTGGGAAGGTGATGAGTGGACATGGTCGACCAGTGAAGGCAGTTCGGGCCTTGACAAGCTCTCACCGACACTATTTCCCGTCTCAGCATTCATGGTGTCTTGGAGGACGACTTTGGCAATTACCTTCGCACTTCTGATGAGTGTTAGCAGATGCTCATGTCATCTGCGACGGTAGTTTACTGCTACTTGTTCCCGTCGGAGGATTTGCACACGATTAGTGTCGACGCTGTTTCCCGACACTGAACCTAGATTTTACTGGCCGTATTCATCCAGTCCAGCTGTGTACGAGTGTGAGAGCAAATTGGCTCGTGAGGAGTTACGTAGGGAGGCTGACGCCAGGTAAGACAAATTGTCGTTCCTCTTGTATAGGGAAGTGGATTGCCCTTCAATGCCTGGTGTACAGTTTTACTCTTCCGTTTAGCGGCTTGAGGAATTAAGTACGGCCCTGTGTTCA
>NC_090738.1:71593203-71625703 GCF_036898095.1 Palaemon carinicauda
CAAATTTGTAACGAGTTGTACCCTTTCAGGGATATCATAAATTGTACTACTTGGATTCCAGTTTGGACTATTGATATATATTTATATACTTAAGTTTTCCAAGGTATGCAAAATGTCAAGTGTTATACGTGCTTTACCTAATAATTGGATTTAAATATGTATTTATACGATCTTTGTGTAGTATATAATTAGGCATTTGGTAATATTTAAGGTATTTGGAAGAGGCTGAATTACTACGGTTCCCCCTTGCTTCACGGTGGTTAACTTTGTGTATTAGCTGCCGCATCAGCACCTGGATGAAATAGGATATTTAGCAAAAACAATAAATTACAATTTTTTTTATAAATTAGAATTCAGCGCAATGACTGATATGTGTAAAATCTAAGATTCCTATCCATAATCAAGGATGATAATATAAGGACATAACTAATTTTAATACAATAAAAGATATATTTTAATGCTAATCTTATTTATCCTTCATTAAATACCATTTAGATTACGTTGTTTCAGTCTATATGCACGGTAACCCTGCATGAGGTATTTCACTACACTTCAAGGGAAGATTATAAATATCCTACTTTTTGGGCTCAAGCCATGTCGTCGTGATGGAAGTCCGTTAAAGTAACTTCCTAAGGGATATATGTACTACAGTGATATTCCGAGGGAATTTTACCTTTAGGTATCCAGAATTTTAACTCCTGTCACAAATATCCTTAAAATTTCTCCAAAGGATATCGCATAATATCAGCGGACGCATTCTTGACACGCCTCCATAGCAATCTGCACCCCAAACAGCGTTTTGGCTTCGAGGAGGATGTGGCAAAAGGAAGCCAACCAAAGGCTCTCCCTGCTCTCGTAATACTATTGGGAATACAACAGCGCCATTCCCACGACGGTGGACATTCCTTTTTTTGTAGCTATCTCGCTTGGTGATATTTCCTGGTGATCTAACTTTTCGATCGTTTTACAGGATTATTGTTGTTATACTTTCTCCGTCATCCTCCGCCTCTGGAAACTTGAGTATCGGGTCTTTACTATGAGTATATTTTAGCTCCTGTTTCACAATCAAATTAGAGTATTTTATTGTGTTTAAGAGCTAGGCCAGTTACTGGAGGCGCCATGGCGCGCCTTCGTTCGTTAGGCATGTGTTATTTAGATAGCAGAACAGCTTTCAGTTTTTAATAGCTTTATTGATTATTTTAATTATTTAGCTATTTACGCAATTACTCTTGCAAAGTGTTGATAATGTGCATAATTTTTTTTCCCTTTTCTCTGTCGATCCTATAATTAGAGTTTCGGTGATTTAGGTAACCGAAATCTCGTATAGCCTAGGTAACCTTACCTAGACATTTTACTATACATTCTACTTTCCCCGGTTACCCTCGTGTTTTGTTTTCATTCAGTGGAGACTGATACCTCCTATAATGTTAGGAAACATTACACGTCTCTTCGGGGACTTAAGGGTAATCTCTTCCCTCTGAGTGTAGCCTCAGGCTACAACCCTAATAGCAATGCCTTGAATTTTATTCAGACATGGCTAACTTAGGGTTTGTCCTGCCTCTTCCCTTAACCGTTGGTTGTGGTATACCAACGGGTTTTGGGATTTAGTCAGATCCTCAGAGCATTTAGTCTTATGTCGGCTATCTTCCGGCAGGGCGAATTGGTTGTAGGATACCATCATTCCCCTGCTGGCCAGGTGGCCGGCAATGGAGGTTAGCCCTCATTAGCCGCACTTGAAGTTATGGTAGGATACCATCTTCTCCTTGCGACTAAAATACTAGTCCTATGCCACAGTACTCAGGGCTTAAGAGTATTTTTCTTTAGCCTAGGATACGTGGCAATGGAACTCTGTTTCTTCTTTGTTAAGAGGAGGCGGCAGTGCTGCCATCCCCTTAACTGTGTCGGCAATCTCTGGGTTGGAGAACTGAGTCTCTCCTGTTCCCTGGGATTCTACCGATACCGAAACAGAGTTTCTTTTAGAGGTGGTAGGATTGACAATTTTTTCCAGTTCCTTTCACACTCGTTATAGGACCCTGTTCCCTACCCCACTGTCCTCTTTTGATGGCTTAGCCATTGTCTATCTTTAGGCTGGCATCTTGCAACCTTCCTTTGCTGGTAGGTTGCCGGAGCCAGCCAGACTCCCTCTCGAGCCATGTCTTTGGCTGACGGCAATTTGGCTGTCGGCAATTGCCAGCCTAGCCGGCAACTGCCGGCCCAGCCGGCAGCCAATATGTCTGCCGTCGACCATGATGGCTGTGAGAGGGAAGTCCCTTCTGTTCCCAAGGTTCTTCAGTCCTCCCTTGGACTGCTGCTACAGGTCCTGTTGCCGGGGTACTGCCGGCCAGGCTGGTACAGATAGTGCTGACGCAGTTGCCAGCACGACGACTGTACTGATACTGCTGAAATTGCCGGCCGGCAGTGTATCGGCGGTACCTTGTCGGCAATAGTACTGTAGCTGCATGGAAGCCTGAATGGTACATTCTCCCCTTCTATTAGTCTTATCTCTGGGAAAAGGCAGTCAAATTAGACTTTTATATCCTTAATAACTGTATACATTCACAGTAAGGAGTAGCCTTTTTTTCCATGCTATCTCTCTCTTTCTCTAGCTAGCATGCTGGGGATGCTGGCAAGACCTAGCTATGCCGGCTACATGCCGGCTGAACTACTGTATATTTTATACAGGTAGCCAGCATATCTGCATTATAGAATATAGTGCAGATAGAAAACTACTATATGTTTATACAAGAAGTTATTTCCAATATATTTTGGATATCCAACACAGGAATTTGCAGAGCCCAATGATATATTGAATGAATATGATTTCTTCAATATCCTGATTAGAAATCAGTATTAGGATTACCCTATGATATATATATATATATATATATATATATATATATATATATATATATATATATATATATATATATATGTTTATACATATATATATATATATATATATATATATATATATATATATATATATATATATATATATATATATATATATATATATATATATATATATATATATATATATATATATATATGCAGTATATGTGTATATAGATAGATAGATTGATAGATATATGGAGTGAAAGAAACTGTTGCTCTTCTCTTTGTCTTTTCTTTTACTTTCTATTTCATGAAAAAAGATATATTGACAGACATATATAAAGAATACACATTGTGGAGGATTTATTTTTGTTTTATCTTAATTTTTGTTTTTTGCCAAATCCAGAGAGAGAGAGAGAGAGAGAGAGAGAGAGAGAGAGAGAGAGAGAGAGAGAGAGAGAGAGAGAGAGAGAGCTATTTTGTGTCAGCGAGCGAAAGTAGTTAGTGTATCGATCGTTGGTGGTGAGAAAGACTGTTGGTACAAATGAGATTGTTTGTTTATGTTTTTAGTTAGGTTACGACAGTGGTGAATGTCTTGGGTGAATGCTTATTTTGATTGGAATGCTGCTCGATTCAGTTGTGTTTGAATGCTGGATTTTACCTTGTTTATTATTTTTCTTTACCAGCGAGGAAGTGATTATTGATTTTCTGAGTAAGTACAGTTTTTTTTATCTTTGCTTATCGTGATTGTGAATGATAGGAACAATTTATTATTTATCTTTGATTATAGTGCGATAGTTCAGTTAGTTAGGAGTGTTCGTAGGTGTTTTTCTTTTTTATTTTGGCAGGCCGTGATTCTTCCTTTGGAGAGTTATTTTTTGAATGCCGATCTTTAGTTGACGACCTGGCCTGTAAGAGATTGTACTTAAGACTGCTCTTTGGATAGATTATTGTTGATGACCCGGACCGAATGAACTTCGATTGCTGCTATTGATGATGACAATGATAATTATGATGATGACGATGATGACGACATCCAAGACCCCAATTAGGGAGGCAGTGGTGGCAACATGCCACACAGTTTAACCTGTTAATCACAGATTGAGGGTTGTGCCGTGAAAGACAATTCGGCAGTTTGTTAACGACTGTGTTGCAAATAACATATAAAAGCATACAAAATTTGGTGTTGGTGAACTCGTAATATATATGTTTTGTGTTTTGATGTTTGGGTTGCGGTTAGTTTTAAGTTTTGATAGGATTTATTTGATTGCGGAAAGGTTTTTTTTTTTGTTAATTATATAATTAGTTTTAAGTTTTTGATTAGTTTTAAGTGTTCATTTTGATTGTGGATGGTTTTTGGTATTGATTATTTTAGTTTTAAGAAATAGAGTTCTAAGGATATGTTTAGTTTTTTTGTGTCCTTTTGTCTAAGAGTCCAGTTTATGATACAGTAAGGGGAAAGTTTGTTTTGTGGAGACCATTGTCAGTTAGTGTGATTCAGGGTGTGGGGGTTGTCCTTGCAACATCCCGCCACATTATTTTGGCGCCCGAACAGGGACAGCCGAGGTGGGATTGAAGCTGGACTCTTAGACGAAGGACTGATAGGATAAGATATTTGATATAAGGTTGATGAAAAATGGAGGATCAGTTAAGGGTTTTGAGGGAGGAATTGCGGCTGAGTAAGGAGTGTGAGGAGAGGTTGCTAGTAGAGAATGAAAGGTTGCACTGGGAGAATGAGGCGATGCAAAAGGAGCTTAGGGAGTTGAAGGGAACTGTAGAGAGAGTGGAAGAATGTGTTGAGATGAGGATGAAAGAGAATGAGGAACGGATGGAGAACCGATTGGAAGCTATGATGGGGCAAGTCATGGGGATGATGAAAACTATAACGGGTGAAGGTGCAGTCGGAGGAGTGTCCTCAGCTTCGGGTAATGGGTTGGTAGTGGAAGACAAGGTTAAGGTAGGTGATGATGGGAAAGGAAGTGATAGTGATAGTAGTTATAGTGATGGTGATATTGAAGATAAGGGAATTAGGCATAGTAAGGATGAACAGAAAGGTGAGAGGAAAGATGAAAGGAAAGGTAAAAGTGATGTGAAGAAAGAGAAGAAAAAGTATCAGGCTGATAGCAAGGACGATCGTGAATGGGTGAAAGTGGTAAGTAAGAAAAAGGGTAAGAAGGGAATGGTTAAGGATAGGAATTTAAGTGTGGAAGTGGATTCATTATATTCAAATGAGGAAGAAGGTAACAAGGGAGTAGACAGTGATGATAGCAGTGAGAATAAAAGTGATGTGTGTAAGACTGTGTTTATGAGAGAGGTACCTCGGTGTGAAAGGTTCAATGAGCATAGCAGTAGGGATGTATACGATTTTTTCAAGGAGTATGAGAGTATTGTCAGGATAAGTATGGTGATAGTAAAAGAGTTTGGGCTAGGGAGTTAGGAGAATATTTGACTGGGTATTTGTTGACGATGTATGAAGTGATAATAAGTGTAGGGGACGTTGATTATGAAAGTGTGAAAAAGAGAATAATTGAGCAGGTAAAACGTATGAAAGAGAGTGTTAAGTATAAGCGTAAGAATGATTTTGATGAAGCACGGATGAATGCAGGAGAAGCGATATCGATGTATGTATGTAGGTTGGAAACTTCAGCTAGGAAGAAGTATGGGGATGAAGGTATAAATGAGAATAAGGAGTTAATGAAGAAGTTTTTGGCTACTGTACCCGAGAATGTTGCTGAGTTTGTTAGTTTGAAACGGAAGGAGAAAATGAGGTGGACAAAAGAAATATTGACATGGGATGATATTTTAGAGATAGTTGAGGATTACGAGTTGGATAGGTGTATGAAAGAAAGTAAATCTGTGTGTGTAAGAACTGGAATGGAGGAAAGTGTGCCAGAATTTGTTAGTTTTAGAGATGCTGTTATGAGAGGACCGATGAGGGTAGCTGATAGTGTAGTAGATAGGAGTGTTAGGGCGAGTAATGTGGGAATACCTGTAAGGACAAAGGAAGGGTTTAGGCAAGGGAATCAGGTTTGGAGGGATAGGAGTGCTAGTGCGCCGCAAGGTAGGTCAGGTAGTTGTATCCGTGAAGAGAAGTGTTATAGATGTGGGAAAGTAGGACATAAGAAGAATGAATGTAGATGGGCTCTAGGTGCTTGTTTTGGATGTGGTGAGGTAGGGCATAGAATTAGCGAGTGCAAGAAAGAGAAAGGGGTAAAATGTTATCGGTGTGGTATGACTGGGCACATAGCGAGTGGATGTCGTAGTAATCGTATAAATGTGATTTGTGGTAATTTTGGTAAGGATAGTCATTATGCTACAATGTGCCAGAAGCCGCGGGGTAAGTGTACTGAATGTGGTGCAGATGGGCATGTAGCTAGGGTATGTAGGAAGAAGGGAGTAAATCAGCCAGGATGTTCGGGAAACTAGAGTGTGAGAGGGTTCAGCTGGGTGAGTCCTCCTGTGTGTGTGAAAGGAATAGGATCAATGTTTGTGAGAATGGGATGGATAATTGGTTGGAAATGAGCAAGTATGAACCTAGTATGCATGAGACATTACGGCTGGAAAATAAACAATTAGTGTTAGTTGAATATAAAAAAAGGGGCGTTTGAAAGTTTTAAGTGAGAAGAAAGTGCAAGGAAAATTTATAGGTATAGGTAAGAATACGAATGAGAATGACAAGGGTGTGAATGTGCAAGTGAGTGTGGAGGATAAATGTATTAATACAGATGGAACGTGGCTGAGTATGAATGATACTTATAGTGTGTGTGGCTTTTCGTTAGATGATGTAAAAGAAAAAATGAATAACGCAAGAATGAAAGACAGGAGAATGATAAGTAGCATGAATGAATCTTTTGCTAAAGTTGAGAATGTTTTTGATGAAATGGATGAACTGTTTACAGAAATGAGTGTAATTATAGGGCCAGATGAGAACGAGGTAGATATGATTGTACATGATATATTAGATGATAGGGATTTAGATAGGAATAGTGTTAATGTAGCTAATGATTGTGATAAGGAGGAAGTGGATAAGAGAGTATATGGGGGCCCAGTTACTCGGAGTAGAGGTCCCGTTCCACCCTGCGACTGGGTTATGAAAAAAATAATGTAAGTGTTGTGTGAGAAGGATTTGGCAAAGTAAGGGGGGAAGGAATGTGGAGGATTTATTTTTGTTTTATTTCAATTTTTGTTTTTTGCCAAATCCAGAGAGAGAGAGAGAGAGAGAGAGAGAGAGAGAGAGAGAGAGAGAGAGATTTTGTGTTAGCGAGCGAAAGTAGTTAGTGTATCGATCGTTGGTGGTGAGAAAGACTTGGTACAAATGAGATTGTTTGTTTATGTTTTTAGTTAGGTTACGACAGTGGTGAATGTCTTGGGTGAATGCTTATTTTGATTGGACTGCTGCTCGATTCAGTTGTGTTTGAATGCTGGATTTTACCTTATCTATTATTTTTCTTTACCAGCGAGGAAGTGATTATTGATTTTCTGAGTAAGTACAGTTTTGTTTATCTTTGCTTATCGTGATTGTGAATGATAGGAACAATTTATTATTTATCTTTGATTATAGTGCGATAGTTCAGTTAGTTAGGAGTGTTCGTAAGTGTTTTTCTTTTTTATTTTGGCAGGCCGTGATTCCTCCTTTGGAGAGTTATTTTTTGAATGCCGATCTTTAGTTGACGACCTGGCCTGTAAGAGATTGTATTTAAGACTGCTCTTTGGATAGATTATTGTTGATGACCCGGACCGAATGAACTTCGATTGCTGCTATTGATGATGATAATGATAATGATGATGATGACGATGATGACGACATCCAAGACCCCAATTAGGGAGGCAGTGGTGGCAACATGCCACACAGTTTAACCTGTTAATCACAGATTGAGGGTTGTGCCGTGAAAGACAGTTCGGCAGTTTGTGAACGACTGTGTTGCAAATAGCATATAAAAGCATACAAACTTTGGTGTCGGTGAACTCGTAATATATATGTGTTTTGTGTTTTGATGTTTGGGTTGCGGTTAGTTTTAAGTTTTGATAGGATTTATTTGATTGCAGAAAGGTTTTTTTTGTTAATTATATAATTAGTTTTAAGTTTTTGATTAGTTTTAAGTGTTCATTTTGATTGTGGATGGTTTTTGGTATTGATTATTTTAGTTTTAAGAAATAGAGTTCTAAGGATATGTTTAGTTTTTTTGTGTCTTTTTGTCTAAGAGTCCAGTTTATGATAAAGTAAGGGAAAAGTTTGTTTTGTGGAGACCATTGTCAGTAAGTGTGATCCAGGGTGTGGGGATTGTCCTTGCAACATCCCACCACAACATACACCTATATATATATATATATATATATATATATATATATATATATATATATATATATATATATATATATATATATATATATATATATATATATATATATATATATATATATATATATATATCTATCTATCTATCTATCTATCTATCTATCTATCTATCTATCTATTTTTCTATATATCTATATATATATAAATATATATATATATATATATATATATATATATATATATATATATATATATATATATATATATATATATATATATATATATATATATATATATATATATATATATATATATAACGGATTTTGAGCGAAGCGAAAAATCTATTTTTGGAGGAGATGGCCATGTCGTCCTGATGGAAGTTCCTATAGGGTAGCTTCCTAGGGTATATTACAACTACGGCGATATTCCCAGAGAAATTACCTTAAGGTACCCAGAATTCTAACTCCTGGGGCGAATATCCCTAATGAAAGGGATATCGCGACATATCAGAGGACGTATTCTTGACACGCCACATGGCAATCTGCACCCCTAACAGAGATAACACATCGAAGTGGTCAATTGGCAAGAAAACGAAAACGAGAAAGAAGAAGGGGAGCCGTTCCCAAGGCTCTCTCTTCTCTCGTTTCGTAAGCGTGCATTGCGCCTATCCTGGCGCCATCTGTATTCCTATTAGCGATATACGAGGTGCTACAGATACTGTATGTAGGGAGGGGTCCTACAGCCCTTTCATAGAAAGGGAAGGGCGGGTCCATCAGGACGACATGGCCATCTCACCCAAAAATAGATTTTTCGCTTCGCTCAAAATCCGTTTTTTGGGCTCAAGCCATGTCGTCCTGATGGAAGTATACCAGAGCATTACTGTATCTGTGGATTCTCAGAACGTGCCGTACTCCCCGCAGGTATTTCCCCGGTGGACTAGACCTAGAGACCTAAGATGTTACCGTTATACATCTTTTCAACTAACCATAAACCATGTTAGAGCTTCCTGCCCCCTACAGGGAAGAGTCCTACTAGACTCTGGGAAAGTCTCGAAGAGTACATATATCTATGTATGAATACCAGGCAAGCCAATATAGTGGTCTCACCTTATATTAAGTAAAGCATAGTTTGTAAAGAACCACTACGTTAATATGAAATGTCGACCAGTTCTCCGCACAATACTTGTATTGGACAAAGGTTTATATCCGCATAGGAGGAAGCTGTAAATCCGCCACCATCCCCTTATGGGGTGGAATCCTTCCGCTAAGGGAAGGCATAAACCAATGCAACATCAGCTTGCACAAAGGAATAATCTATTAGAATTATCCCAGATAAATATACATAGAATGAATGCTCCATTATATCAATAAATTGACACAGGTGAAGGAGACGCAAGGTTCTCAAGAACAAGTTTATTGACAGACAATAAACAGACAGGTTAACAACAATTATATATATATATATATATATATATATATATATATATATATATATATATATATATATATATATATATATATATATATATATATATATATATATATATATATATATATATATATATATATATATATATATATATATATATATACTGTATATAAGAAGAGGATAACCAAAACTTTAAGCATAAGTATGATAGTAAACAGAAACTTGTTTATCTGAAAGAAAAACATTAGTGCCACTTTTAACATACCGAGGTATCAAAGTCAGAAAAGTCTGTATTACTAATCAGTTACATTAGCGTTAGAAACTCTCGGCACACATGTCTGCACTTATGCTAGGTTCACCTTTGGAAGTGGAACAGTCAACGTGGGCACCTCAGTGCCCTCACTTAGTTTGTAGCACAGTATGTATCTACACACTCAGCCTGGAATTAATCGTCCCAATTAAAACCACTGTTCCTCGCAACGTTAAACACCAGGGTTAACGACGCATCCCACTGCTACCACAGATCTCTTTAGTTGCTCCACTTGCTTTGCATAGTGGCGAAAGAACACTCTGGAAGACTTCCAGCCAGTGTATGAATGAAGATGTTCAAAGTCCATACAATTAAAGAAATTTAAGGATGAAGCAACTTTCCTCGGATCGTGATCTGCGGGTGTACTGTCAGGATCCGCTCTGCGAATAAAATATATGATTTTCGCCCTGAGTTGATTCAGTGATAAATTTGAGCCTGATGTTTTTCTCCTGAATAGTTGACCACCCTTGAAGTCTGAAGTTCTATGAAGATAGACCTTTAGGCATTCTACTGGACATAGAGATGCATCTTCTTTCAGAGGGCAGATTCTCCAGGGACCCCACCTGTTGGTGGGTAACTCATTCTTGGCGAGAAACGTAGGATCCGGAAACAGGTTCAGTTCTCCCCCATCCAGGAACTGAACACGACCTTCCTCTCTCGAGAGGGCTACAATCTCACTAACCCTGGCCCTGGACGCGAGTGCAAATAGGAAAATAACTTTTTGGGTCAAATCCTTTAACGCACACTCCTCATGGCTCAATAGCGAAGCGAAATGAAGAACTTTGTCTAAAGACCATGAAATGGGCTTTGGAGGTGCTGACGGTCTGAGCCTAGCGCAGGCTTTCGGAACTTTATTAAAGATCTCGTTAGCATGGTCGACCTGGAAGGCATATAGAATGGGTCTTGTCAAAGCAGACTTACACGTCAAAATCGTGTTAGCTGCCAACTCTTGACCATGGAGGTGGATGAAGAAAGATAAGCAGAAGTTCGTCGAGATCTCCTGCAGATTCTTTGCCTTAACAAAGGCCACCCATCTTCTCCAAGATGACTCATATTGCCTTCTAGTAGATTTGCACTTATATTCCTCTAGGAAGTCTATGCTGGCTTTCGAAATCCCGAAACGCTTTCTCACCGCTAGGGAGAGAAAATCATGAGCTGCATGGTCCGGGTTTTCTGTAATGAAGCGCAGACAGTAGACTTCTGGACTCGCTGGGTCAGAACTAGATCTGGTAGCGGTAGAAACCTCAGCCGTAGTTCCAATGCCAGGGGGAACCACACGCAGTTCGGCCACTTGTGGGCCACTATTGTCGCTACCCCCTTGAAGGATCTCAGTTTGTTGAGGACCCTCAACAGAAGGTTGTGAGGAGGGAACAGATAAATCCTGGTCCATCTGTTCCAGTCGAGGGACATCGCGTCCACTGCTTCCGCTAAGGGGTCCTTGTACGGGGACACGTACAGGGGCAACTTCTTGTTGTCTTTCGTCGCAAAGAGGTCTATCTGCAGTTCTGGGACTTGACTCAAGATGAAGGAGAATGATCCTGCGTCTAGGGACCATTCCGACTCTATCGGTGTGAACGGGATAGAGTGTCCACTGTCACATTACGGACTCCTTGAAGGTGAACTGCCGACAGGTACCACTTCTTCTTTTCCCCCAATCGGAACTTTTTTCCGATGAGAGTGACCTCCCCATCCCTCCTTCGAGGAGTCTGAGTGAATTGTCACCGACGGGGGAGGTGGCTGAAGAAGAACCGACTTCTTTAGATGTCTGGCTTGGGACCAAGGCCTGAGAAGAGTACGTAGCCGAAGCGGAACTGGTCTTCTCAGATCTCTTCCCGCGTTTGATGCATAACTTCTCCAAACTCCGCTTGCATCCTTTAGCTGTGCTCTTAGCACCGGGTCTGTCACCGAAACAAACTGGAGAGAACCCAGTACTCTCTCCTGCTCGCGTCTTGATATCATTTCGTAATCTAGAAGTCTCTTGACAGAACCCACTATCTCCTTCCTTTTCTTCGCCGGGATGGAGAAACGGTGTGACATTAGGTCCCAGGGGATTCCTAGCCACTGGAACTTTTGAGATGGAGAAAGTCGAGACTTTTTTCTGTTGATCTTGAAGCCTAGATACTCTAGGAACTTGATCACATGAATGGAAGCCTGCAAGCATCCTGTCTTGGATGCTGCCCACACCCGCCAGTCGTCCAGATAGGCTTCTACCTGAATTCCTTTTAGGCGTAATTGTTTCAGAGCTACGCTCGCAAGCTTCGTGAAGATCCTTTGAGCTATATTTAGCCCGAATGGCATGGCTCTGAAGGCGTATAGTCTTCGTTGTAGCTTGAACCCTAGGTAGGGGGAGAGTCGACGGTTGATTGGAACGTGCCAATAGGCGTCTGACAAGTCTATGGAGACGGTATATGCCCTCTTGGGCTGTAAGGTCCTTATGTGTTGCAGTGTTAGCATCTTGAACTTGCAGTTCACTATGAACTTGTTGAGTGGCGACAAGTCCAGAATGACTCTGAGTTTTTCCGAGTCCTTCTTGGGAACACAAAACAGCCTCCCTTGGAATTTGATGGATTTTACCCTTCGGATCACTTTTTTCTACAACAAATCTTGGATATACTCCTCCAGAACGGGTGTGGAGTGTTGGAAAACCGAGGGCACGGGGGTGGAGTGCTGTACCAGCTCCAGCCCAGTCCATTCCTGAGTAGGCTGTGGGCCCAGGGATCAAAGGTCCACCGATCCCGAAAATTCTGAAGTCTCCCCCCTACCGGTATCATCTCACTTGGACTGTTGTCCTGAGGTCTTGCCTCCCTTACCGTGACCACCCTTGAATCCCCTTCCCCTTGAGGGGCGCCTAGACGAGCTTCTGGCTGCTCCTCTAGGCTTTTCTCGAAAGGAAGTTGACTGCCCTTCGAACGTTGGGTTGTATGCCGGGGACTGCGTCGACACGGCCTGGGGTACCCACTGGAAAGTGGTCGGGGTTTGTGCCACCATCTGGGGCACTGAAGGCATCGGCAATTGCTGTTGCTGTTGCTGTTCAAATGGCTTGGCTGGCCGAGACGGTAGCCTAGTCCTCTTAGTCTTCCTCTTTGTTTGGGGACCCTCATCTAGGGAAGACTTTCTCTTGATAGACAAGCCCCACTTCTGGAGAAGATTTCTATTCTCCGTGGCGGCCTTATCCACAACTTCTTTGACCAATTCGCTAGGGAAAAGGTCTTTGCCTCAAATGTTGGAGGAGATTAGTTTCCTTGGCTCGTGCCTCACCGTAGCCGAGGTGAACACGAACTTTTACAAGCTCTCCTCACCCTGACGAAGCTGTAAAGATCCTTTGTCACTGTGGCCAGATGAGTCTTGTCCACTACCATGAACTTTTCATGGACCTTGGGGTCACTTGCCATCGTCTCAAGAGTGGTCTGAAGAGACATTGAGGAAGCCAGTCTTTCTTTTGTCTCGAGCTCTCTCCGCAAAAGAAAGTCAGACAGCTTAGGGAGGTTCTCACCGAACTGACGTCCGGCAATATCAGCCTCCAACTTCCCGACTGAGTAGGTAAGATGGACGTCCTTCCAGTCCTTGTGGTCCATGGGTAGGGCCAGAGACAAGGGTTTACACTCCTCCAGGGAGGGGCAAGGCCTGCCTGCTCGACTGCTTTAATACAGCCGCAAACCCTTTCTGTAAAAAGGGGAAGGCTATAGCAGGAGAGGACACAAAGGAGGGGAGCTTCTTACTCAATGCAGCTACCTTTAAGTTCGTGAAGCCCCTATCTTTCATCGAAGATGAAAGCAAAGCTTGAGCCTTAGCATGGTCCATCACTATGACCTCCTTCGGCTCTGTCTCCTCCTTTGAAGCTGGTTCCTTCCTCAACCGGACATAACAGTCCGGATATGACCCTTTGCTGGGCCAGAATTCCACCTCCTCAAGGGGAACCGAACCCAGCTTATCCGACATGATGATCTTTCCAGTCATCATCGGCATGTGCTCAGCATATCTCCACGGGTTAGCATCTGAGCACAAGGGAAGGTCTTTCACATTGAGCCTTTTCTGGGGCCCACGTGATGCTGCAAGCTTCTGCATCTGCAGTTCCATTGCAGCCGCCTTCTCCATATTCTCCTTCTGCATTTGTTGGATCATTCCAACGATGGAGGAGAGGGCCTGTCCCAGCTCTACTGGGAGAGCGGACGTTGAAGGAATAGGTTCAGGGATCTGAACTGGAGCAGCCGACACCTCGTCGGCCTCTTCCTCTACAATGTCTGGGGCTTGATCTTCATCCTTGTTATGGGTTCTGTTTGATAAGCTGAGGGTAATTAACCTTAGTTTATTATACAAGTTAAACAGCAAGTTATACAGCATTGCCGAGCCAACATTTGTAGAGCGGGGGTGAATGCGGAAGACTGTGTGGTCACGTGACTTACCCAAACATAAACAAACAGATATCATTTACAAACTTAGACAGCGTACCAAACAATATTCATACACTGATTACATACGGATTCCTGACCACAACATTCACATATTGTTACATCTCCCTTCTTTTACATTTTCTCAACAAAATCTTGAAAGAACTTTTCTTCTACATAAATGGTCCCTGCAACATACATTTAATCCTACATACCTAATTGGCTCTTTAAATTTATTACAAATAATCCTCAAGATATTGAGGTTTCCTTACAACACGACCACTTCTGGTTCTTTGTGATTCTAAGTTATCAGCTTCAGGAATTATTAAAGATTTATTTCCAACATCATTCGCATTTACATCAGTTTCAAGTTCAATATCAGAATCGATATAATTATCAGTTACTGTCTCTGATGTCTTTCTCAAAAATTTACGATTTCTAAAATATACTTTGCCTTCTACTTCTATTTTGTATTTCCTTTTTGCAACCTCTTTTATTACCTTACCTTTCTTCTAATCCTTTTTTCCTGGAACTGGTTGTACACGGATGACATCACCTGGTTTTAATGAGACTAAATTCTTACATGATCTGTTATAATATTTAGCTTGCCTAACCAATTTTTTAGTTTGAACTTCTGGTACCCCATCAACAATCTTGGGTTTAAGTAAATTTTTTGTTATAGGTAATTGACTTTTAGTTCTTCTACCAAAAAATCTTTGAGCAGGTGAAGAGTTAAATCCTTCAGTTGGAGTGTTTCTCCATTCAAGAAGTGCTAATAAAGGATCATGGCCATCCTCCTTTGATTTTGTGAACAACTGTTTCATTATTTTTACCGCATTTTCAGCTTTGCCATTTGACTGGTGGTGGTAAGGGGATGATTTTACATGTTTAAATGACCATTTCTTTACAAAAGTTTGAAATTCACTTGATGTAAATTGTGAGCCACAGTCACTTACTACAATGTCTGGTATACCATAGTGTGAAAAATGACTCCTTAACTTGCTTACAACATTTGACGCTAACATATTTTCCAATTGAATTTATCTCAAAATATGATGAATAATAATCTACCAAAATCAAATAGTTACAATTGCCAACACTAAAAATATCCATTCCAATTTTAGACCAAGGCCTATAAGGAAAATCATGTGAATTTAAGGATTCCTTGGTTTGTTTACTACCATACTTATTACACACCACACAAGAAGAAACATAATTCTTTATATCTGCACTCATGCCAGGCCAGAACAATATATCTCTACCATATCTAACAGTAGCTTCAATCCCATTGTGAGCATAATGAATTTGTTTCAGCATGTAAGACCTTAAACATGATGGGACTACAATGCAATTACCTCTAAATATTATATCATTATCAATAGTATGTTCATCCCTAAATTTAAAAAAAGATCTTATGGTTACAGGAACCTCTCTACAATGAGTGGGCCAACCTTTTAGAATTGTTTCTTTTAATGTTTGCAATGTAATATCACTTATGGTCTTTTGTCTAATATCCTCAAGTCTTTCATTTGTCACAGCAACATGTTCTGTCATATTTACATTACCAACCTCTTCAAATAATGCAATTACATCAGATTTATCAGCACCAGAAAATGTATTCGACAAGAAATCTCTACTCAATGTATCTGCTATATACATTTTACTACCTGGTTTATACTTAACACTCAAATTAAACTTCTGCAATTGCAATAACATACTTTGTAACCTCTTGGGACATTTCATTAATGGTTTCTTAAAAATACTTTCCAAAGGTTTGTGATCAGTTTCTACAATAACATCTTTGCCATAAAGGTATTGATCAAAACGTAATGCTGCAAAAACAATGGCTAACATCTCTTTTTCTATTTGAGCATATCGCTGTTCTGTTTCAGTTAACCATTTAGAAGCATAAGCCACTGGGTGACCGTTTTGCATTAGGACAGCACCTAATCCTGACATTGAAGCATCACACTGCAAAGACACATTACAATTACTGTCAAAATATTTCAAGCAAGGAGCTTCAACAATTAGTTTCTTAATCTTGGAGAATGCTTCATCATGAGAAGAGTTCCACTGCCATTCAACATTTTTCTTTTCCAGATTTCTTAATGGTTGAGTTACTTCTGACAACCTTGGTAAAGACTTTGAAAGATAATTAACCATCCCTAGAAATCTTTTCAATGATTTAACATCATTTGGCACTTTTAGACAATTAATAGCTTCAATTTTCTTTGGATCTGGACAAACACCATCCTTTGCTAGCAAATGTCCAATGTACTTAACTTCAGTCACATGTAATTTCATCTTCTCTTGATTTAACTTGATGTTTTCTTTTCGGCATCTTTGTAGTAACGCTAATAGGTTCTTATCATGGTTTTCCAAAGCTTCCTGATCAGTATTTCCTTTGCCATAAACTAGGATATCGTCTGCTATTACTTCTATGCCATCTAAATTATGTAATGCATCATGCATTCGTCTCTGGTACTCTTCTGGTGCCGATGATATACCAAAAGGCATTCTCTTCCATCTATACCTACCAAAAGGCGTATTAAATGTAGTCAAATAACTTGACTCTTTGTCAAGTTGCACTTGCCAAAATCCGTTCTTTGCATCAAGTACTGAAAATATTTTAGCTTTACCCAATCTTGGTAAAATTTCCTCAATTGTTGGAAGTGGATAATGGGGTCTCCTGATAGCTTTGTTCAGATCTGTAGGATCTAAACAAATCCTTAAATCGGAATTAGGTTTTGTTACTAAAACCATGCTAGAAACCCAATTTGTAGGTTCCGAGACCTTTTCAATAATGGTACCTTCCATACTACTTAACTGCTGCTTCAATTTTCTCTTATGGGCAAAAGGAACTTTTCTTGGAGCATGGATCACTGGTGACACTGTATCATCAATATTTATCTTACATGGAGGTCCTAATTCCCCCAATCCTTCGAATAAATCAGGAAAATCAGAAATAATCTTGTTTTTATCTAACCCTTTCGGAGAAACCTCATTTATTTCTTGCTTAGCACTTGGGTTATCATTCACAAGAATTTTGATCAATTTCAGTCTCTGTCCATCCTCATAACCTATTACAGAAGTAACATTTTCCTTCACTACATAGAAATTAAGTTTATACTGCTTTCCTTTCCTTTCACACATTAGAGTTTTAATTCCAATAGTCTCGATTGTTTTATTATTAAACACTTTCAGTTTGATGCTATCACCAATATCTAACTTATCATTGCCAATCAAACGCTTCAATTCTCTAACACTCAAAACATTGCACGTAGCACCGGAATCAATCTGAAAATTTATTTCTTGCTGATTTACAGTCATGGTTACATACTGCTTTCTTTCATGAGACATCGAAATGTTTCCTATCGATTCATTTATTGTGCTAATTTGCTGAAGGTCACTATCACTGTCCTCATTCTCTTCACAAGTTTTCACTTTTTCAGAGTTCCAATTAATATTACACTGTTTAGCATAATGATTCCTTCTCTTACATTTAGCACACACTTGACCATATGCTGGGCACATCCTAATTTTATGAGTCCTGCCACAATACCTGCAATCTTTTATTTCCTTGGCACAATTGTACTTAGGCTTAATTTGAGGATTTGTGTACTTATTTTTCTTCTTCCACACAACATTAACTTCCTCTTCTTCAGTATTGCTACTAGTCATCTGCTGCTTTTGCTGAATTCGCCTTTCATAATTTTTTACAAAATTCACAGCCCTTTCCAAGGTCATTGGCTTTGTATCCATCTGCACATGATCCAGTAATTTCTCCCTAGCCTTATCATCATGTAAATTGAGGATGAATTGATCCCTGATCATTTCTTCTTCATTATCATAATTGCAAGTTTTGCATAGAATTCTTAACTGAGTTATGAATTGGTCACAACTTTCATTAGATTCTTGTTTCCGCTTGAGAAATTTGTATCTTTCCATGATTATATTTGATCTGGGACTGCATTCTGCATCAAATTTCCTTAATACTATATCTATCTTATATTTATCTCCATCTGCATCCCAAGACAGTGTATTATATTTCTCAACCCCTAATTCTCCTATAACATGCAAGAATGTTGCTACCCTTCGTCTGTCAGCTTCATTATCTAAGCCTGTGGCAATTTCATAGTTAATAAAAGCTTCTTTAAATTTCTTCCATTTGAGGGCTACATTGGTACTTGCACTAAAGTCCATAGGACTCGATGGAGTTAGCTGTACATTCATCTTTATGGTACAAAACTACCTTAATTATGATGAGAGAAAAAAAACTTATCCCACTGGGAAAAATTATGTACGTCGGCAAAAGTCGTAGCCTAGGACATCAACAAACTGGTCCGTAACTTGTAAGTTGTCACTTACCCTCATTTCTTCTTTAATCCAGCTTATATGTAGATAAGAACCACTCCTGACACCATGTTATGGGTTCTGATTGATAAGCTGAGGGTAATTAACCTTAGTTTATTATACAAGTTAAACAGCAAGTTATACAGCATTGCCGAGCCAACATTTGTAGAGCGGGGGAGAATGCGGAAGACTGTGTGGTCACGTGACTTACCCAAACATAAACAAACAGATATCATTTACAAACTTAGACAGCGTACCAAACAATATTCATACACTGATTACATAAGGATTCCTGACCACAACATTCACATATTGTTACAATCCTGGCCTCCTGCCAGGAGGTCTTCCTCCAGATACTCAGACACGTCTGACATCCTGTCGTCCAACTGGATGTCTTGCAAGGCGACCGCGACTTCAGCATCTACCTGGATCTGAACTAGGGGGATCTCCTCTTGAGGCTGGGGAATCACTGCATCAGCTGATGCCCTAGGGAAAAGGTAAGCCCTTATCTTCTCACTCGGAAGATAAGGTCCAGAGGTGTTCTTCTGGAAGCCCCTTACCCAGGTGCGAAGCTTCTCCCTTGCTATATCCCTTGATTCCGCTGTCCTAGGGGAATCAAAAGCCTCAGTAATCAGGTTAGAGCACACGGTACATATCTGGGGGTCCCAATACCGGAGATCACCCTTGGAGACAGCGCATGCTGCGTTCCTCCTACATAACTCATGTCCGCAGAAGTTCTTACTGCGGACGTTGCAGAAAGCACTTCCGCACTTCGGACGTACCTCCTACAAAGAGAAGAAATTTCCATGAGTATCAAGTGAACTACGTATCACTGGATATGCACAGTTAGCATAACATATCAGAAAGGAAAGACACACACTTGTGTTTCCCCGCACAACCAATTGTTGCAGCCTTCCAGATAATAAAATCGTATGGTTAATCTGTCCTAGAGTAACAAATGAAAAATTTCCAGAGGAAACAGGTGGAGCTCACAACTAAGATATGATTTTAAAATACCCGATAATAGACAAGAAAGAACTCACTTTCTTATCTGTAATTCAACACCAAAGGGCTCTGCAAGACAACACAAGTGTTAGAACACACAGTGTTGTACCAATAATATACTATAGTTTTCTTCCTACAGTATATGTTATACTGAAGAATACTAGTACAGTAGAGAAGGTAATGCGCCGGCCGGCACTTGCCGGCCGGCACACACCATAACTAGCTTTAAAGTATACTACTTAACAGCTATAAGGCGGCAGAACGCTGGTTCAAATGCATTTGCTGTCCGGCAGTAACTGCCGGCCGGCAACAGCCAATGTCGGCCGGCAAAGATTGCCGGCAGGCAACTACCCAAGGTAGCACCCGGCTGCCAGTCACTGCTCATAGCGACCGGCAGACAAGGGCATGACAATAGCTGGCCGGCAAAGGTGAACAACCGATGCCAGCCAGCAGCGAAAATACCAGAGAACTTCGACTGCCCCGCTGCCGGTCAGATAGGCCGGCCGCCGGGTCGGGTACAGCACTAGAAGAAAACAGAATGGATGCCAGGATACGAGAGTATACTACCTCAAGGCCCGGCAATCCGAAGGAGTGCATAAGGAAGGGGAGAATCTAATTCAGGCTTCCTGACCAATGCCGTCTGGCTCTACAGACAGGCATGGATGAGGGACCAAGGGAGGTCCGGACAGCACTCAAGAAGAAGACCTTTGCCGGCTGGCACACTCTGCCGGCCGGCAAGGGGCTGAGTCAATTCCACATCCTAACCTATACTAGGTCCAGATGTAGAATGACGTACAGTACTGTAATGGCTAGGCCAAAACAGAGATAGAGGGGAAAGGGACAAAGAGGGTCCTACCAACCTTGCTTTAGTAAAGAATCACCCGCAGCCAAGAAAACTCATCTTTGCCTAAGGGAGATCCAAGGAGGGGGCCCAGCAATACTTGCTAACCCCCACAGAACCAAAGCAATGAATGTGTTGCTACTCCCGGGGAAAGGATCTCATCCTCCCACCGAGAATAGCAACGAGGACTAGTCTGCTAGATCACAAATGAAGTAATCTTCGGGAGTGACCTAAGGAGGTTAACCTCCTATGTCTGTGCCAGGCTAGCGAGGGAGACCCTACCCCAAGTCAGACAAACACAGACTCAGACTAAAAACTCTGTTGTTTTGCCCCTCCCTGAAGCCAGACTTACTGGAACAGGAAGGTACAGTAACACCCCAATATAGTTGAATCGAAAGTTAATTCAGATAAACCACTAGGGTTAAGCCCAAGGCTTAAACAGAGGAAAAGGGATTGCATACCTTCTCCAAAGAAAAGAAAGCAACCGGGGAGTATGAGAAAGTATACTAAGGCTCCGTAGGCAACTTAGCCTAGGCACCAAGAAAATCGATTACCTAAATCACCGAAACTCACTCGTATACTATCTTGGAAATAACCAATATAATCTTAAATGTATAAACTACCTAAAGATTCAAAAAATTCTAAAACACTTGGAAATCCAAAAAACATGCAGGAAAGTACTAGGGCCAAACGACTAGGCTACATGGTCTAGCGTAGGCCAGAATTGGCGAATACTTCGCCAAAACAAAAATACTAAAAGCACGAGTAAGGAAATCCTATGTAACTCTAAATAGCAAAAATTTATTCAAGCTAAACAACCGGGAACGTCGCTCTGGCTAACTAAAACTCATACCTAGCGAGCGACAGCATCCAGCACGCCTCCGGTAGGCAACGGCTCTTGTAACAAAGATTATTACTATTAATCACTGTAAAATTTACCAAGAGCCTACATTTATACATAAATGAAATGGTACTCAAGTTATCAGAGGCAGACGAAGTTGGAGGAGCCATAAAAAGATGATTAAATCCAAGATTTCACGAAAAACACAGGAAAAAACACCTAGATGGCACCAGGATTGGCGCAATGCACGCTTACGAAACGGGAGAAGAAAGAGCCTTGGGAACGACTCCGCTTTTTCTTTCTCGTTTTCGTTTTCTTGCCAATTGACCCCTTCGATGTGTTATCTCTGTTCGGGGTGCAGATTGCCATGTGGCGTGTCAAGAATAAGTCCTCTGATATGTCGCGATATCCTTTTCATTAGGGATATTCGCTCCAGGAGTTAAAATTCTGGGTACCTTAAGGTAAATTCTCTGGGAATATCGCCGTAGTTGTAATATACCCTAGGAAGCTACCCTATAGGAACTTCCATCAGGACGACATGGCTTGAGCCCCCCAAAAAAAAAAAAAATATATATATATATATATATATATATATATATATATATATATATATATATATATATATATATATATATATATATGTGTGTGTGTGTGTGTGTGTGTATGTGTGTGTATATATATACATATAAATGCAAAGATATAGGTTTATATGTATACACACACACACACACACACACACACACACACATATATATATATATATATATATATATATATATATATATATATATATATATATATATATATACTGGATATATATATATATATATATATATATATATACTGGATATATATATATATATATATATATATATATATATATATATATATATATATATATATATATATATATATATATATATATATATATATATATATATATATATATATATATATATATATATATATATATATATATGGGTATATAGATCGATAGATTGAGAGAAGCATAAAATATATATATATATATATATATATATATATATATATATATATATATATATATATATATATATATATATATATATATATATATATATATATATATATATATATGGGTATATAGATCGATAGATTGAGAGAAGCATAAAATATATATATATATATATATATATATATATATATATATATATATATATATATATATATATATATATATATATATATATATATATATATATATATATATTTGTATTTATATATAAATTCATATACATATATATTTTTGGGCTTAGGCCATGTCGTGCTGATGGAAGTTCCTTCATTAGTAGCTTCTTAAGTATATGTGACTACAGTGATATATCCCAGAGAATTTACCGAAGGTATCCAGAATTCTAACTCCTGGAGCGAGTATCCCTTAAATTTCTTCAAGGGATATCGCGTAAGGACGTAACTTGACACATCTCATATCTATATACACCCCAAATAGACTTTCACTTCGAGAGGAAAAGTGACAAGAAAATAAGAGAGTCGTTCAAGATGTAAAACTGTTCGACTCTTCTGAAGAACTGTCAATAGTTCGGCCATCTGCCGCATCACGGCGCCACCAAACCATTCTTTCATTTGTAGCTTTGCTAACCAGTTATCCCTGTGTTATCTAGCTATTTTTGAAGCTTTTCTGCTTGAATTATGGATTCCCCAGCTTCATCAGCTTCTGGAAAGTTAAGTAATATCTTTGAATTGTGTTAATATAAGCTCTTGCCAGTTTTGCTTTTCGATTGTTATCATAATTAACGTAACAAGAGTTGTTGCCGGCCGGATGGCGTCATGACGCAATCGTTCTTTTGTTCATTTAGGTAGCAAGAATGATATTCCCAGCATCCTTTCTTTAATAACTTTAGCTATTTAGTATTTTAGCTAGGGATTTTTATATTATGTCATTGTTGTCGTGAATTTGCCGATAATTTTGAGCCTCACGAGTGCCAGGCTTCTAGCCTCGGCACTTTAACACCTCATGCATGATATAACCTTCCTGGTAAAGTTGTATTGAAGCTCAGGCAATATTTTATACAATTAAGATATTACTATTTTCTTTTCCTCTGCCAGAGTTACGTAGAACGTTTCTCTATGCTCTCTAGCTTTAGTGCTTTTGTATACTTTATATATCCCCATTACTCTTGTATTGTCTTTAGGGGTAAGATAGATATCATTGCCCCTTTAAGTCAATACTATCTCTATGAGTTATAAGAGTAATTCCCTTTCCCTCTGATTAGCCTAGGGCCTAGGCTATCCTCTGTTAATTTACTGTAACCTATGGTTGGGTAAATTTTCTGGGGCGTTTCGTTTCCCTCTTCTTTTCTCTGAGCTGGCAACTGAGTAGCTTGTCAGCATTGAGTTTGGAGTTGATGACGGGACATCAGAGTAAGTCTGTGTTGGCATATAGCTACCTGGAATTATACCGTCAACTGAGTAGCTTGTCGGTATTCCAGTAGGGCTAGTTGCTGTTCAGGAGGCTTGCCTCCCTAGAACTTGTAGAGATTATTGTTGCACAATTTCCTCTTTATGGTCTAGCAGACAGTCCTGTATCGGGGGTTTTTAACGGGAGGATTGGTTTCTTCCCGGTTTAGACCCCTGGTACGAGATTTTATTCTCTTGAGTTCGTTTTCGGACCTTCTCTCACTACTTAACCCAACCTGGGGAATTGACTTCCCCTAGTTGAGGCTTTTACAAGGACAGAATCCTTCAAGTTAAGTAATACCTTAGAGTATTGCTTTAACTTTGGACTATTCACCCCTTCCCCGCTATCTCTTTCGTGTTGAATAACCCAACACCCTTATGGCCGTGGTTCTACATAGGCTTCTCTGGACGTCTGTAGACCTGGCATGAGTTTTTCTGTTAGTGCCTGGTTAGGTTACTGACATATAACCTCATATTTTTGAGTGTTCCTTAGAGTCCTCCCTTAGACTGCCTTCCATATCCATTAAGATGGGATATGGTTGAGTGGAAGCACGAATTGATTTCCCTCTTCCAATGGCACACTCTTTCAGGATGTAGACGACATAGCTGATTCTTTGCCGTCTTCTATCCTTATGTTTCTCTCTTTCTTTCTATCATGGGCTGTAGTCGGCAGTTATTCTGCCGACAATTTAGGTTGGCTATGCTAACAGTTCGCTGTTTCTCTCACCTCGGACATCGTTGATCGATGCCGTTGGTGAGTGGATAGGCCTGCCTGCCGGCAACTGAGTAGCTTGTCGGCAGCTGGCCAATGCCTTCCACCCATAGTGTAGCCAGCAGTGGCTGGAAGGCCCGGCAGATGCCGGCCTGCTGGCATATGCTGACTAGCCCATCATGCCGACAATGTCGGCAGGTCGACACTATATTTTTATTAATGGTAGTTTCCGGCAGGCTCAGCAGACGTCTGCCTGCCGGCATTTACCGACTGGCCCTACATACCGATGACGTCGGTGGGCCGGCAGTCTCGGCGGGGCCGGCAGTGTCGGCGACCAGTGTCGGCGGGGCCGGCAATGTCGCCAGGATCTGCAGTGTCGGCAAGGACGGCAATGTCGGCAGGGCCGGCAGTGTTGGCGGCATTCTGCCGCGGGCAACTGCTCTATCCAGAAAAATATGATAAAATTTTTCAACCATACAAGTGATTCTTGTGTAGCCATTTGCGAGACCATCATAGAGACATGATTCTCTCTTATTTTAATGGTTATGCCCATTAAGTTTATCCACTGTATTGAACATTATAAGAGGATGTGTCAAGTAGACACTATATCTTGGATATTCCCTCTGTTATTTAATTCCTTGTGAATTTCATGGTTCAATACAGAAAAGGGTCAT
This sequence comes from Palaemon carinicauda, assembly GCF_036898095.1. Classification (NCBI taxonomy): domain Eukaryota; kingdom Metazoa; phylum Arthropoda; class Malacostraca; order Decapoda; family Palaemonidae; genus Palaemon; species Palaemon carinicauda. The sequence goes on from NC_090738.1 coordinate 71,618,344, forward strand.
ACCAAATGGCTGGATGGGAAACACATGTGGGTGTTTTTCCTACTATAGCTTACCCTATCCAAGCTAAATATAATGAATGTATTATGTTGAAATTTGAGAATTTCACAAAAAACTCATTGGCTTTTCTTTTCTTTACAGGAGGAGCATCCCGAGTGCGGGAACAACTTTTGTAGGGTCCGCAGCAAGGCTTCTATGGACATGATGTGTGTAGGTCTCACGCACGCTGTTCTTTCACCAAAGGGGCCCTCAAGTACTGTGAAAAGTTGGTTAAGGAGGATTTTGATGATCAAAAGTCTGCATAGTCTAGGGATGCAGCTAGGATTACGCTGGGGATATGGGTTAGAGGTTTTCAAAAGAATACCTCGGGCTCATACCTTCCTAATGCTAGGTTGAGGGACTGTCTCTTCCCCTAAGCTCGTGACGATGCCGTCATTCCCCAGACTATACCTGCGATCCCCTTGGTGCAACTCCCGGTTCAGAAACCTGGAGACCCTGACGTGGCGGATGCTGTGGAAAGCGTCCACCTGGACGACAATATGTCTGTCGTTTCCGAGGATACTGAGAAGAATCTCCTCGTAAAAGAGTTAGAACTGGAGGTAATTGTTCCTCCTTCTAGCGATATTGAGAATGCTGAACCGGCATCGGTTTCTTCAGCGGCTGTGGTGGAACCAGCTCCATCAACCTCTTCGCAACCGCCTCATCTGGAGGCACTTATGACCACCTTATAATCTCTGATGTCGATGGTGTACGACTTGCAGAAGAAGTCATCAGAGAAAGAGACTACTTTCCAATCAGAGATTGAGCAATTGGTTTCCTCGCGCTTAGCCCCTAAGAAACTAAATGTGAAGTACCTCCCTGTGTTCTCCGATGTTAGCCCGTGGAGGTACGCGGAGCACATGCCTATGTCAGCAGGCAAAATTTACCTTTCGGAGAAACTGGGTACCGTCCCAGTGGAGTTAATTGTCCTTGAGCTCGCTAAAGCACAGGCTTCGTTTTCCACAAAGCTAAAGGAGAAGGCATTCAATTGCTCAAAGGTGCTGGCATTAAGCAAGAAACATCCATCATTTATTGCTGACCCTCAACGTGCTTTTCCCTTTATGGATAAAGGGTTTAACCCTGGATAGGTACGGTCCTCGGACACCCCTTTAAGGGTATACTCGGACGCGAACGACCCCGACGCCAAAAAAAATTCTTGAAAAATCAGTTTTTGCAGTAACCTCCTTTTTTCTTTTGCCAAAAAAAACTTCAATGAATGCTTAAAACAACTGTAAAGATAAATACTACTCATCTGCAGAAAAACTATTTATTATAAATATTTTAAAAAATTAAGTAGAAAAAAAAAGACCTGACATAAAAATTCATAAAAAAAAAGTTTATACATATATACACAAATCCTTTTAGGAATTGATTCTTGAATGTTTAGGACACATCTTGATGTATTTTGGATGAAGTCAGACCCATGGAGGTGAAGATCTGAAATGAGAAAAAAAGGGTAACTTTTTTTGGCCCAAAAAATTGTCCAAATTTCATGAATTTTTTTGGGTACCCAAATGAAATAGGAAGTGGCTAATTTTTTTAGGGAATAAACATATGTTATCCTAAAATAGAAATATGTAAAAAAATCTTCATTATTTTGTAAATTACATTTATATCAGGGGCCATATCTAAAGGTAATTTTTTGAGTACTTGGAAATTTCGTAATAAAATACATATATTTAATATATAATATGATATTTATGCAGGTAAAAATATACCAAAATATCACAAATTCTATAGGGAACAAGAATATATATAGATAGGGCAGCTTACGCTTCGGATATGTCCACAAAATGGCCGCCAACCACACTGACTCAGACTCCCTAATCTGCCACTTGAAATGTAGGAAGGGTATGTCAATTTCAAGGTGTTATTTACTAATCTAATTATTATTGGATATGCATAAAAATTGTATGGTGGGTTGCTGGATAATTGTCGATTATTTTACGACTATAAAATTAAAATTCTGACCCAAAAAATTTTTTTTGAAGGGAAATAAAATCGAAAAAAAAAATGTAAAACAATATTTTAGCTAAAAAAATTTGATGATATTCAATCAAAAAAAAAGTAAACAAAATTTTCCGACAAATAAACATCTAGAGGAATCATTACTCTGTGATAGTTCCTTAGTACGTAGTAATTTTGAAAGAATTGGGAAAAAACGAAAAAATGGCAATCACCGGAAAATCGAACACATACCTATATATACGCCATATCTGGCTAAAAAAAAGATAGGCATGGGTAGCCAGATCATCTAGAAACACTTTCCAACACTATAAAAATATAAGTTTTGCGACACTACTTGCCAATTCCTTACGGTAACATGACTAAGCAAAAAAAATGCAAAACAAATAAAAAGGGGCACTCGTGGAAAAATGGCCATTCTAATATACGGCATTTCAGAAAAAAAAAAATTTCAGCCACGTGCTAGGCAAACCATCAAGGCATATTTTCCGACAAATAAACATATAAATGAAATATTACTCTGTGATAGTTCCTTAGTACGTAGTAATTTTGAAAGAAATGGGAAAAAACGAAAAAATGGCAATCACAGGAAAATCGAACACATACTTATATATACGCCATATCTGGCTAAAAAAAAAATAGGCATGGGTAGCCAGATCATCTAGAAACACTTTCCAACACTATAAAAATATAAGTTTTGCGACACTACTTGCCAATTCCTTACGGTAACATGACTAAGCAAAAAAATGCAAAACAAATAAAAAGGGGCACTCGCGGAAAAATGCCCAACATTCTAATATACGGCATCTCAAATAAAAAAAAAAGACATGCACGTGTTAGCCCAACCATCAAGGTACACTTTCTAACACATAAACATGAAAAAAAAATCAATAATATACGGCAATTCCTTACTACGTAGTAAATTTTTACAAATATTGAAAAAAAAACAGAAATTGGCAACCGCAGTTAAATACCCAATATACCAATAACTACGTCGTATCTGACAAAAACAAAATCACGCATGGGTAGCCAGATCATCTAGACACACTTTCCAACATTAAAAAAGCAAAAGTTTTACGACACTATTTCGCAATATCTTACGAAAAAATGACTTGGCAAAAAAATTTTAAAAAATTAAAAAGGGACACTCGCGGTAAAATGCCCGACATTCTAATATACGACATCTCAGATAAAAAAAAAGACATGCACGTGTTAGCCCAACCATCAAGGCACACTTTCTAACACATAAACATGAAAAAAAAATGAATAATATACGGCAATTCCTTACTACGTAGTAATTTTTACAAATATTGAAAAAAAAACAGAAATTGGTAACCCGAGTTAAATACCCAATATACCAATAACTACGTCGTATCTGACAAAAACAAAGTCATGCATGGGTAGCCAGATCATCTAGACACACTTTCCAACACTAAACAAGCAAAAGTTTTACGACACTATTTGGCAATATCTTACGGAAAAATGACTTGGCAAAAAAATGAAAAAAAATGAAAAAGGGGCACTCGCGGTAAAATGGTCCTCGTGGTGATGAACGACATTTTAACTAAAAAAAAAAACATGCACATGGTAGCCAAACAATCCACCAAGACTTTCCACAACTGATAACCTATACAAGTTGCACCATTCTACGACAATTTCATAATACGTAATAACTTTGATAATTATGCAAACTACCTCAGAAGGGTAAACTCGGACGCGAACGACCCCGACGCGTCTCAGAAATCGGGGAAGGAGTACAGCTACAGCAATGCACATCTGGACACTACTAGAGCGTGTAGGGGAGACACCTCCTGCAGGTCGATCACCCACAAATTCAGTCACGGGGGTGAGTCACGTGAGAAAAACCTGTTTTTTTTTTACGCTCGGGGTCGCAAACGACCCACCGTACCTATCCAGGGTTAAAGCAGCTCTGATGGCCGTGAGGGCAGGAAAGCCCTTCCCCACACTGGAAGAAAGCAAGCCTTTCTCCCTCACTTTTCCTTTAGATGACAAGGACTGGAAGGAAGTTCACGTTACCTTCTCAGTCGGGAAGCTGGAGGCCGATATCGCTGGACATCAGTTCAACGAGGACCTCCCATAGCTGTCAGAGTTTCTCTTGAAGAGAAAACATGGGACAAAGGACCGCTTGGTAGCGTCCATGTCTTTACAAATGGGGCTAGAAATGATGGCTAGCATCCTGGATTCTCCAGATATGTATATGGTTTTTGCCAAGGCGCACTTGGCTACGGTTACAAAAGACCTTCACAACTTTATCAGAGCCAGGACGGCTTGTCGGGAATTCGTGTTTGCTTCTGCCTCTGTGAAACACGAACCGAGGAAGCTGATAGCTTCTAATATCTGGGAAAAAGAACTTTTTCCTAGTGATGTGGTGAAGGAGGTCGTCGACAAGGCTGCTACGGAGAATAGGAAACTCCTCTCTAAATGGGGCTTGTCCTCCAAGAGAAAATCTTCCGCTGACATGGGTCCCCAGCCGAAGAACAAGTCGAAGCGGCCTCGCCTGTCCTCTCAGCCAAGACAGCCACAGCTTCCCATGGCCATAGTGCACCAGACGGTGGCACAACCTACCATCACCTTTCAACTGGTGCCCCAAACAATGGCGACTCAGTCTCCAGTTTTCACCCCAGCTTATGAAAGGCAGTCGGCTTCTTCTAAGCCAAAGTTTAGGGGATCCTTTCGAGGCTCCTCTAGACGCCCCTTCAGAGGAAGAGGCAACAAAGGTGGTCGTGGCCAAGGTGGAAAGTCTTCCACCCAGCACTCAAAGTGAGATGCTGCCGGTAGGAGGGAGACTGCTACATTTTCAGGATCGGTGGACCTTCGATCCTTGGGCCCACAGCCTGATCAAGATAGGACTGGGATGGGGTTGGACCTCATCTTTACCAAGCTTTCCTCAATTTTTCCAGCCTTCAACCCCAGTTCTGGAAGAATACGTTCAGGAACTATTGAACAAGAGAGTAATAAAGAAAGCAAAGTCCATCAAATTCCAAGGAAGACTATTCTCTGTTCCGAAGAAGGATTCGGAAAAGCTCAGAGTCATTCTGGACTTATCACCACTCAACAAGTTCATTATGAACTACAAGTTCAGAATGCTGACACTTCAGCACATAAGGACCATTCTGCCCAAAAGGGCATTCACAGTCTCCATAGACATTATGGACTCATACTGGCATTTGCCAATCAACCGCCAAGTTTCCCCCTACCTGGGATTCAAGCTTCAGAAAAGAAAATAAGTTTTCAGATCCTTGCCTTTCGGTTTGAATATTGCCCCAAGAATATTCACAAAGCTTGCAAATGCAGTTGTTCGACAACTACGCCTAAAAGCGGTTCTGGTGATGGCCTACCTGGATGACTGGCTGGTGTGGGCAGCATCCAAAGAAGAATGCTTGCAAGCCTCCAGAAAAGTGATCCAATTCTAGAGTACCTAGGGTTCAAAATCTACTTGAAAAAGTCTCGGCTGTCTCCAGCTCAAAAGTTCCAGTGGTTGGGAATCACTGGGACTTACAGTCACATTGCCTCTCCTTGCCAAAGGCAAAGAGAAAGGAGATTGCAAGGGGCTGTCAAAAATCTGCTTCGGTCACGAAAGATTTCAAGAAGACAACAGGAGAGAGTGTTGGGGTCTCTCCAGTTTTGCCTCTTTGACAGACCCACTTTTGAGAGAACAAGTAAAAAATGCCCTCAGGGATTTGGAGAAAATACGCTTACAATGATCGAAGAGCTCTACTAAGGACCGATACCCAAATGGTCTGCGATCGATTCTCAAGCCATGGTCGGAGACAAAGAACCTTAAGAAGGAAAGTATCCTTGCAACCACCTCCTCCTACAGTCACCGTCCACACAGATGCTTCGAAGGAAGGATGAGGGGGTCATTCTCATCTTCGGAAAGTGCAAGGAACTTAGTCTTCCCTGTTCAAGACCTTCCACATCAACTATCTGGAAGCCAAGGCAGTGTTACTTTCCCTGAAGAAACTGAAACTTCGCCAATCAATCCTTATTCACCTGGTCTTAGACAGCGAAGTAGTGATGAGCAGGCATAAATCGTCTAGGTTCAAGATCTCAGTTGAATTAGGTGATAATAGCCATTCTTCATCTCTCTAAGAAGATGAAATGAAACTTATCAGCAGTCCCACCCTTAAGGATTCCGGAATGTGACGGCGGACGCTCTATCCAGGTTCGACCCGATAGAGTACGAATGGTCCCTAGACGCAGGATCCTTTTCCTTCATATTGAGCAAAGTCCCAGGATTGCGAGTAGATCTCTTCGCAACGTACGACAACGAGAAGTTAGCCCGGTACGTAGCTCCGTACGTTGATCCTCTAGCGGAGGCGACGGATGCGATGTCTCTAGATTGGAACAGATGGTCCAGGATTTACCTGTTCCCACCAAACGAACCTGTTGTTGAAAGCCCTCGACAAATTGAGATCCTTTCGCGGGGGGCCAGCGATAGTGGCCCACAAGTGGCCAGGCAGTGTCTGTTTTCCATTGATAACAGAACTACGCCTGAAGCTGATCCCATTGCCAGAACCAGTTGTGACTCAGCTAGTACAGAAATCGACTGTCTACGTTTCATCAGAGGAAACCCAGAACCTTCATCTCAGGATCTTCTCGCCATAGCGGTCAAGAAGAGGTTTGGGATTTCCGAAGACAGCATTAATTTCTTAGAAAAATATAAAGTCAAAGTCAACTATAAGACAATACGAATCTTCCTGGAAGAAATGAGTGGCCTTTGTTAAGGCAAAGAAACCTCAAGAGATTTCTACGGATTTCTGTTTGTCCTTTTTCATCCATCTTCACAGACAAGGACTAGCGGCTAATACGATCACTACGTGTAAATCTGCCTTAGCTAGACCGATTCTATATGCCTTCCAAGTGGATTTTTCAAGCGAAATCTTCAACAAGACTCCGAAAGCCTGCGCAAAACTTTGGCCTGCAGCTCCTCCAAAGCCTATTTCATGGTCTTTGGATAAGGTTCTTCATCTGGCCCCTACCTTGAACAATGAAGATTGCTCGCTGAAAGACTTGACTCAGAAAGTGATATTTCTATTTGCACTAGCCTCAGGAGCCAGAGTCAGTGAAATAGTGGCCCTCTCAAGGGATAAGGGTCACATTCAGTTTACACCGAACGGGGAACTAAATCTCTTTCCGGATCCGACTTTTCTCGCCAAGAATGAGCTACCCATTAAAAGATGGGGTCCCTGGAGAATCTGCCCTCTGAAGGAAGAAGCATCCCTCTGTCCAGTGGAATGCCTAAAGGTTTATCTTCGTAGAACTTCAGACTTTGGGGAGGCCAGCTTTTCAGGGGAGAAACTTCGGGTTCAACGTTATCCTTGAAACAGATAAGGGC
>NC_090738.1:71635703-71673203 GCF_036898095.1 Palaemon carinicauda
TCTTCAATTTTTGAACCAGCCTTCCTTAGTCTCTTCACTTCTTTCCAAAACATCTATTTATTCTCTTCATATGAATGACCCAATGCCTGACCTCACCTCAGGTAAGCTGCCCTCTTTGCCTCCCTTACCTTGTGCTTTACTTCCTCATTTTTCTCTCTATATCTTTCATACTTCTCTACACTATTACTCTGCAGCCATTCTTCAAAAGCCCTCTTTTTCTCTTCCACTTTTACCTTCACTCCTTCATTCCACCATTCACTGCCCTTCCTCATGCTGCCTCCAACAAACTTCTTGCCACGCACATCACTTGTAATCCCAACAAAATTTTCTTTTTCCAACTTTCATTCCTTTAAATTACCAATTTCTCTTACTTTCTCTTTGTCATTTGCCATTTTCAACTTTTCTTGATATTTACTTTTTAGCCCCGGTTTTATTAGTTCTTCAACCCTCACTAGCTCCCTTTTACATCCACTTACTCTATTCTCCCACTCTTTTGTTACAACTAATTTCCCTTCCTGCAAAAAGGAACAGACATAACGTTAGCCATACCCCTAAACAAGTGCATGTCTTTCAACCTTGGTAACATTCTTTTAGATATTAACACATAATCCATTGGCCACTCTTACCCATGTATACTTGTTTTTATCTTTATGAAAAAGCTAGAACTTATGACCATCTCTTGCTCAAAACACTTATCTACCAGTCTCTCACTAGTCTCATTTTCACCTGGTACGCCATACTTCCCATTGACATCTTTTATCTCTACAGCGCCCACTCTTGCATTTAAGTCACCCATAACAACTACATAATTCATTCTACCCAGTCCTTTTACACACCTAGTCAATTCATCATAGAACCCCTTCCTCTCTTCTTCCCTTTTCTCACAACCTGGCCCATACGCACTGACAAAAGCACAACATTCCCTACCCAACCTAACCCTTACACACATGACCCTAGATGAAATCTCATTTCATTCCATTACTTTACCTGTCATCCATTCACTCAGCGATAAAGCTACACCTTCCCTTGCTCTTCCCCTTTCAATCCCAGACGCTCTATCAGACATTTCACCAAACATCTCTTCACCTTTCCTTTTATCGTTGTCTCGTCCAAAGCCAATATAAATATATATATATATATATATATATATATATATATATATATATATATATATATATATATATATATATATATGTGTGTATATATATATATATATATATATATATATATATATATATATGTGTGTATATATATATATATATATATATATATATATATATATATATATATATATATATATATATATATATATATATATATATATATATATATATATAAAGAGAGAGAGAGAGAGAGAGAGAGAGAGAGAGAGAGAGAGAGAGAGAGAGAGACATACATACTTATATATAAATATACACACACACACACACACACACACACACACACATATATATATATATATATATATATATATATATATATATATATATATATATATATATATATATATATATATATATATATATATGTGTGTGTGTGTGTGTGTGTGTGTGTGTGTATGCATGTGTGTGTGTATATATTAGTGTGCTACTGTTATTAACACACATTGAGTATATGTTGTTTCAGATGTTGAGTCTTGAAATAAAGTAGAGCATGTTAACTTTAAAATGGTTTATTCTCTAAAAACAACATTGTTAACATCTCCATCACAGGAGTATAGCTGGTTTGGTCGGATGACCAATTCAGGTGAAGTATAGATAAGAACTGACTAAAATATCGATATCACAGATATTGTATATTTAGTTATCTCAGCATTTAAACACAATATGTAAACTTTACATTAGTCTAAGAAGACACCTGCATCCGGTGGTGACACAATCTTTCACACAGTATGCATTTTTGTTTATGCTTCAAAAAAATTTTACATTGCCGAGAGATGCAAAATGCATCCTGTTATGATTTTATCTGACTACAGCAAATCTCACGCTAGCTTCTTCTTCCACAATGACATATTACGTCATGTGTTTTAAACATGTAATATCTAACTATTACATCAGCTTGGCCAGCTATCTCATTTTTTTTTTCAATTTAACAACACGCCAAAAGATGTTTACTAGGAGTGTGACTGGTTATATGTATCATTCTTTGTTTAACTTTAGCCATAAGCAAATGAGGACGAATGTTCAAATAGGCCTATAATAAAAACAAATAATAACAATAATGCATATGAAAAGATATTACCAAACCAAAGAAAAAAATGCCTGATAAATACAGATCATATATGGTACATTGCTAGCAAATGATTATATGGTACCAAAAAAAATACTGATATACATATGATTCGGTAACTTGTTAAAGAATAATTGTTACCTTTTTCAGAAACATAGATTAACATAATACGGTAATAACTATATTTTTTACCTTGATAAAGATTCAATTTTAGTGCACAAACATGAATTCCTGGTACGTACACGTACCACGGTTTCGTACACACACACACACACACACACACACACACACACACACACATATATATATATATATATATATATATATATATATATATATATATATATATATATATATATATATATATATATATATATATATATATATATAGATATAGATATATATATATATATATATATATATATATATATATATATATATATATATATATATATATATATATATATATATATATATATATATATATATATATATATATATATATATATATATATATATATATATATATATATATATATATATATATATATATATATATATATATATATATATATATATATATATATATATATATATATATATATATATATATATATATATATATATATATATATATATATATATATATATATATATATATATATAGGGCTTATATATTTTATTAGATGCCCATAGATTCTGTTTTTAATTTTTTTTCTCTTTTGATTTAACATTCCGGCTTATATATTTTATTAGATGCCGAGAGAAAAAAATGATTTATTTTTCAAATGTTTTTTAAATGTATTTTTAAAAATGCAAATGTTCTATAGTCTCTACAATTACATATTACTAGCCTACTAACTGCTTATTGTACACGCGATTCTCAGACAATTTTACTCCTTTTAGCGAATGAAGTTGCCACTTTCAAACGGCTTTAAATTCAATTAAATAAGGAGTTTTGTCTGGACATGTCAAAACCTTCTGTTTTAGCTGCAAACTGTTCCTTAACCTACGCCAAACAAAGATGTTAACAGCGATAAATATCATCACAGTCACAACTGTTCCTGCTAGTAGTATGGGCTGAAGAAATTCTTTATAAGTCAATGACAGGTGGTCCATCTCGGTCAATTTCATCAACCGCTTGGCTACCTGTTTGTTGTATGGGAGAGGTAGTGATGGCTTTGTAGTCGACCACGTGAAGTTCGCGGAGTAGGTTCGTTCTCTGATGATGGTTTTGATCCCGGTCACAATGGAATTAGGGGGATACAACCATCTGCTGCAACGAAGATTTTGGAGTAGGACGTGGATCCGTCCGGGCATGATATATTGAAGGCGTCCTTGTCGTATCGTATCCACGAGCCGTTGTTCAGTCTGCAATTAAACTCATTATTGTCAAAGGGATAAAGCTTATCCAGACAATTTTCTCTTGTATGGGAGAGAACAACGTCTAGCACTATACATAACTCTCATGAATCCATTAAGTTTTTATGGAATTCAAATGAGTAAGCTGTACATATTTTTCTATCCAATGCGTCTGAACAGTGAGTTAATTGATTCAAGTCTTTAATGACCGTATATGTTTCCTTGTCTGGGGAAGTCAATACGTGTCCTGTCAAACGGGATTTTACTGGATTTGAGTGATTCGTCATGAAAGTCGGAAATGATGATATCCTGTAAGATTGCCAGGCATCAGAAGAATCAAAGGGAAATGCAATCATAATCTTGATATTTTCAACGCTTACTGTAATTAGGTTGTAATAAATATCTAACCTACCTGCGTCTAACAAAGGAGCATAGCATAGTTTCTCCCATCCGTTCTCCAGAATTAACTTTAAGTATTTTATAGGCAACAAATGGGGCGACAGTACACCTTCAGTTGCTAACCTGATATCTTCTACATAATCTTTTCATTTCTCAATGAAATGTGCAATTCTGTTATGTATGTGATCTATTTTTGAATCATAATATGTTACGTTGCTAACAAATCCTGTACTTCCATAAACTGACTGATATTACTTGAATGATCATTTACTAAATCCATAATTTCATTGATTGAAGCTAACTAATTCCATAGTTCTGATATAATCAATTCATCTTCATGAGTCAAGAACTCAATTTTTCTTATTTTGATTACTCTTCTTAAGGCGATTGGAATGTCCTAAACCTAAACTTGCAATAGACCCTAAGATGTTTAATGCAGCAAAAATAAACGGGTTACGTCTTGCTTTATGTTCGTGCCCTCAGTCCACATCAAAAGGTCACGAGACAAAGATTCTGTCTCGTAAGTCTTATTTTGCAAGTCATTAGATAGCATCTCTGCAACTTTTAGTGTCGATGCAAGCGAACTCTCTGTAGGCAAATGAAAATGTCTTCTATGCAATTCATCTAATTAGACAGCAAACCTTGAAATGGCGCTTTTTAAGTTAGTGACATCATTCTCTGGAAGAAAAATTGCTTGCATATTCACTTCTTCTTGTCTTTCAACTATAGTGCCATATTTAAAATCTATACTTTTAGTTTTAGAGCTCATCCCACACGAGAAAAATGATTTAGCGAATAATATCACTCCCAACAACAAAAAATTCATCTTGGAAACCTGTAACGAGAAAAATATATGTAATTACTCCTGTATTAAGAAGAAAACTTTTAACATACAGATAAAAATCTTTCCCTCAATTCTTTCCCTCTCTTTTTTTTTCTTTAATTTCTTATGTGAGCCAATGGTACTATTCTTTCATCCATGGGTTGGGGTACGTTTTCAACTCTAAACCTATTGGCCGTTAATGTATCCAAAATGTCAAATGGGCCTTCAAACTTAGGTGTTAGTTTATAATTGAGTCCTTTACGTATATTTACTTGTATGTATACATTATCAGCCACGGTACATGTTTTAGTTGGCTTCACTATTTCATCATGATTCCTTTTCATTAGGATTTGTGATTCATCTAAATTCTTTTGAAGGATATCATATCGACTTTTGCTTGCATTTATACATTCTTTTAAAGGATTTGATAGAATAGTTGTAGGCGTTAATACATAGAAAGGCATTCTAACTGGGGTACCATACAATGCTTCATGCGGTGACATTTTAATTGATATATGATATGAATGATTCCGAGTACTCAGTACCGCAGATATTGCAATATCCCAGTTGGGGTCTGATCCCCTAGTGTTACTCTTAATATATTTAATACCTTCCTATTTGTTCTTTCCACTAGCCCACTCGACTCTGGGTGATATATCATGGTATTTATTTTCTTTATGCTAAGGAATTCACACAATGAGGTAAGAAAGTGATTATTAAATTCTACACCCGAGTCTGAGATTATCATGTGTAGAATTCCATGTTTACAAATGTAACACTCGTAAAACTTCCTAGAGCATTCAATCGCAGTTTTAGTTTTAAGCGCTATTAGTTCTGTATATCGAGTTAAAGCATCTACAATTACTAAGAGGTGCTTATTTCCTCTGTCTGACTCGTGAAATCCTTAATAACAAATCTAAATGTATTCTTTCAAAGGGTTGATTTAGCATGGGATAAGCCCCTAGGATAACAGGTGTTTTAGTATGCCCTTAGTTTTCCTGACATGTGCGACAATTAGCTATGTGTTTTTTTATATTTGTAAGGATCGTATGCCAATAAAACAATGATTTGGCTTTATGTGACATTAATGTGAACCCCGGGTGTCCATGTAATGGATTTGCAAGCAACCAATTCAGGACAGTAGAAATAAGTGAGAATGGTACCACTACCTGGTCGTTAGTTACATATGGTGTATTGCGGGTTTTCCTTGTCACGGTCCTATACAAAATATTATCTTTGATTATATAATTCTTCTGCTTATACTTTATATATCTCTTTTCCTAATGATTGCCTTTAAAAACATTTATAATTGTTTCTATTTTCTGATCTTTTCTTTGCTCAGTCTATAATAATTCAGCGCTCCAGCCTAAATCTTCTTTTTCAGATATCGTTTTAACAATAGGCATGGATGTTGATATATCTATTAATTCAGCTAAAGGGTTCCGTACAAGATGACACGGGGTTGCGTGATAACGCATCCGCAATGATATTTGCTTTCCCAGGTAAATACCCGATTCTCGTGCCAAAGTCTTGAATGATCAAATGCCACCGAGTTCGTTTGGGGCTGTGGTTGAAGCCTTTAAAAAACTCGGTTAGTGGTTTATGGTCAGTAAGAACCTTACCCTGGATAGGTACGGTGGGTCGTTCGCGACCCCGAGCGTCAAAAAAAAAACAGGTTTTTCTCTACGCAGAAACGCCATGTTCGATCTTTTTTCGGTACAACTATTAATGGAAAATTATAAGGGCTGTTTGATTTCCTAATGACTCCTTCTTCTAGCATTTTACCTACTTCATCATTTATTTCATTCTGGAATTTCATATGGAGTCTGTATGAGGGTACGTAGATAATTTTCTGCTTGTCCTTTAACCTTATTTGATGCTCGATCACATCTGTTTTTTTTAAAGATCCATCCGTAGTGGAAAAAACATCATGATATTTAGTTAAAAGTCCAAAAACTTTTTGCTGAATTTCTTTGTCTTGAATGTCTTTATTGATTTTATTTTTAATAGATTGCATAAGAGATTCATCCGTAACTGATTAAGCGTGATTGATTTGAGCAACGGTAAGAATACAATGTTTATAAACTTCTACATCCAAGATATGTTGATTTTTGTGAATTACTAAAGTGTTATTTAAATGATTACAGACTTCAATATTACATTGTTGATGTGAGCGTACTGTATAAATAGCTTGTGTGACAGACAATTCGTTAGTTTTCAAAGAGTCGGAAAGGATTAATATTTCAGATCCCGGTAATGTTTTCTTTATTTGCACTATTAAATTTGAAGGTAAGTTTGGCTCGATAGATTGCGTGCAAGATGTTATTACGGGTGAACGAGAATTCTGCTGGGTCGCGTATATTATTTCTTTATTAGTGAGACAAGGTATTGGTTCTTCAACGTACGTTACGGTTACATTTGTCGTCTCCTTTTCATCCAAAACTGATTTTAAGGTATTAGAAGACTTATAGAATTTTCCTTTGATATACACGCCGTGCTTGGCAGGGGCTAAGATAATGTTTTGATTTTTCATAGATGGGTATCCTATAATTACAGCTGGATACATATTAAGGTTTTGTACAACAACAAATGTATCAGCAAACGTGCGTTTACCGACTTTGAATTGAACATGAGTTATGCCGATGACATTTAATTCATTATTTCCTGTACCCGAGAGTCTCACTCCGGATTTTTCTATCAGAAAGTTCGAAAACAACAAATGATGTGTCCTCAAATCCATGATATTACGTGGACTACCAGAGTAAAAAATTAACGTAAAGTATATGTGTTCTAAATTTACAGGATATAATGGTGGTCGTAACTCATTTTTGCTGATTATTGTATGAATTTCTTGCAAATCTACGGGAGCATGTACTGTTTTACTTAATTCGGCCGTGTGTTTCATAGGAAAATCTATTGCCTCACAATGATCTGATAAAACATTAAATTGATTATTCAATACTATTGATGTTGACATGAATGACCTTGACCCAACATCACTCTCTTCCCCACTGGAGTTGATTATGTGGTATATGCTTTGCTCTGCACATTCTAAAAATTAGCATGACCTTGCGAGGTCTGGTTTGACGACCCAGGCTCAGCGTTATTCGAAGAAGTGTTTGTTTGTTTCGGATTCTGAACTACATTGACGTTTGACTGTTTCTTCTTATTGTTAAAATGAGGATTTTTCTTTTTGTTTCCCTATGGAACTGACTGTGGAATTGACTGTGTATTTCTAGGATTCTGTTGTGTCTCACGCGAGTAGCACTGACTGTATGAATGAGTCGAACTATTATGTATCGAACAGAGTTTCTTGTTTGACTATTATTAACACACATTGATTATATGTTGTTTGAGATGTTGAGTCTTGAAATAAAGTCAAGCATGTTAACTTTAAAATGGATTATTCTCTAAAAACAACAGTGTTAACATCTCCATCACAGGAGTATAGCTAGTTTGGTTGGAAGACCAATTCAGTTGAAGTATAAAAAAGAACTGCATAAAACATCGATATCACAGATATCGTATATTTAGTTATCTCAGCATTTAAACACAATATGTAAACTTTACATTAGTCTTTCACACGGTATGCATTTGTGTTTATGCTTCAAAAAAATGTTACATTGCTGAGAGATGCAAAATGTATCCTGTTATGATTTTGTCTGACTTCAGCAAATCTCACGCTAGCTAGTTCTTCCATAATGACATATTACGTCATGTGTTTTAAACATGTAATAACTAACTATTACATATATATGTTTAGAAATCTGTATGTCTGGAGGAACAGAAACTGTTTATGTTGCAGATTAACGTGTGGTTATATTAGCTCATTTTAAGTCTTTTTAGTACTTTGTAATAGCATATATTAGCAAAACAATGTCACTATTGGTCACCTTAGCCTGATAACGAAGTTATAGTTTTTGCTTTGGCTATGACTGGCAATATATTTAAGGACTTTGAAATACCATATTCGATTTTGTCACCAGCAACCATCCAGAGGAAAATAAAATAGGAATAAATTATCCCATTTACAAGTCCTAAATACTATTCTCAAAAGTTACATTATATTTTATGAGAAGGTAGGCATCAGTTAATCTATTATTATTATTATTATTATTATTATTATTATTATTATTATTATTATTATTATTATTATTATTATTATTATTTTTGATTGCTAGTCTATAACCCTAGCTGGAAAAGCAAGACGCTATAAGCTCAGGAGGCCCCAAGAGGGAAAATAACCCAGTGAGGAAAGGAAATAAGGAAAATTAAATACTCTGAGAACAGTCATAACAAGGAAATAAATAATTTCTATATAAACTATATAAAAAAACTTTAACAAAGCAAAAGGAAGAGAAAGTAGATAGAAGAGGGTGCCCAATTGTACCCTCAAGCAAAAAAAAACTCTAACCCAAGACAGTGGAAGACTAGGGTACAGAGGCTATGCCACTACCCAGGACTAGAGAACAATGGTTTGATTTTGGTGTGTCCCTCTCCTAGAAGAGCTGCTTACCATAGCTAAAAAGTATCTTTTACACTCATCAAGAGTTAAGTACCCGCTGAACAATTAGAGTAGATTAATTAACCCCTCGGGTGAAGAAGAATAGTTTGGTAATATCAGTGTTGTCAGGTGTATGAGACCCTAGGAGAATCTGTAAAGAATAGACCAGACTATTCAGTGTGTGTGTGTAGGCAAAGAGAAAGAACCGTAACTAAAGCAAATGATCCAATGTAATACACTCTGGCCAGTAAAAGAACCCCATACCTCTCTAGTGGTAGTATCTCAACGGGCAGCTGGTGGCCTAGCCAACCTACTACCTATTGTGCCTTACAATGGTGGGTGCTCTGCAAATATTTTCATCAAGGGCAAACTAGTTGGGATTGGTAATAAGATATGGTAGCGTTGTGACTGTCATTGCTTTCCATATAAACTAAAGCTCGACAGAGGGGGAAAAAAAAAAAAAAAAAAAAAAAAAAAAAAAAAAAAAAAAAAAAGTCATACACAACTTCCTCTGGGAAGGAATGTCATAATGACATGATGTTGATATTTGAGGCTTGTCTGTCAGTCACTTAACATGAAGAGTTCTCATTTATATCTTTTATTCTGTTAGAGCCACTTGCTGATCAGACTTTGAAGACTACAACACTATTTGAGGTAAAAAAGTTGATGAAAATAAACACTTCTATTAAGAAGAATATAAGAGTAGAGTTTAATTTCGACTCTGACTGTGAAGTTTTTACATGTAAATGGTATGACCACTCTATTGTGACAGAAGTAACAATGAGACTCACTCACCCCTTCATAAAGCTACTCATCGTAAAAAGGATACATCCAAACCTAAGGTAAAACAGTTACATTTACACAAATACAATGAAGGTATTTGTGAGGTAATGGGTGGCTTATTAGACAAAATACCGTCCAGGGATGAGAGGTAAGAAAATGTATTCTACTAACCACTGTCTCCGAAGACTTTTAATTTGTCAGTAATTGCTACTGGTCAACTGCATTACCCTCTTGCCGAGGATATTCTACCCCACCTGGATTTCAGGAGAGACATGGAGCTGTTTGCTGAAGTCTCTAGCTCCGCGCTCACCCATTGTAAATATAAAGCAACACTATAGGCTAAGCCTAAGGGACTGTATTGCTGGTAAAATTAAACAAGATACTAATGTACCAAATCCTGGTTTAATCATATTTTGGTAAAAGTACACACTGTCCAATTATTTACCACACACTGTTAAAAGAAAACTGTTTAGGAAGGGATACACCTGCAACATTACAATATATAAAATGACTTTTTATTGAATTTCTTATTATTTTACCAATCAGAAAGAAAAAAGTGGTTAGTATAATATAGTACCACCGTTTCCAAATGAGACATTCCAATATCTTGGCACTACTTTAATTTTCGTGCCTAATGGATGTTTATAGCTAGAAAAAGACAAGAGTTAAGTGGAAAATAAAATACGTATGATTTATTTGCAATATTTTGATGTATATCCTTGTGATTCAACTGGTTAATGGCATTTAGTTTTTGTCCCTCAGTTGACCTTGTGACAAAAGCTAAATAGGAAACATGAAGAAAAGGGAATAAAAAGAAAACCTCCCCAAACCCCCCCAAAAATAATAATAGGATAAAACACTTCAAAGCTTCAGCTCAACTTTAAATAACTAAGAGGCACTGGCCAGATTGCATTCTTCACCAGCCTACTTTTCACCGCTTAACAAGCTAGAAATCAAACTATGAAAAAATATGTCTAATCCTTTCTTTTCACATATATAGAGGAACATCTCTTGTATGGTTACAGTAGGCTCACAATGAGTGATTTTTGGTATAAATTGGTGTTGAGTTAAAGACATAGATATAATTATTCATCTATTTTAAAACAACTATATCTCAATAAAAATACTAAAATATATTTGTGTCAGTTATAATTCCATAAAATTGTTTTTTACCTGCACAGGGGAATATAAAATCCTCCTTTGATAAACAAGAACTATGGCCAAAAATCAACAACAGCATAATAAAAACTTCCCTTTTAAATTGGTATTTTAAGCACTCATCCCACAACACCAAACTTAGGCCATGTTCTTCAAGCCGGTTCTTACCTGACAAAGAAACGTCTCTCAGATCTCCTTTCCAGTTTTATTCTTTACATATTTGTTATCTCAACAATTTATTCACACATTATTTGCTTTTATTTCTAGTTTTTCTCTTTCCCTTCAAACCTGGGATAATTAGAGGCTCTAGTTTTCTAAGTCCATTTGTGTTTACTAAAAAAAAGAAAGAAAAAAATTAAAACGGAAAAGAAAATGTGTCCCTTTTATTGAAAAAAAAAAATAAATTTTTTTAAAGACTGCTTATTTAGATTAATTTGTTCTTGGGCTAGTTTAGTTTGAAATTCCATGGGTGATCATTTAACAAAACCTAAAAATAAAAAATAAAAATAAATATAGAATAGGAGAAGAAAAAACAGGCAACCATACAGTGAAAGACTTCAAAGCCTTATCTCAGCTTTAAATGACAGACAGCTGGTGGCCTGGTTGTTATCTGTGTCACTTAACGTCTTCTCTTTTACAATTTAATTCCTACTAGGAAATAGGATCCTAAAAAAGTTCTTTTCCAACTTACAATGTTTAAATAAATATATCATTTACAGTTACAGTTAAATCAGAATTAAACTATGCGTGTAAAAGGGAAAAGATATTAAGGGAGAGATCTTATCTCTCGTAAGGGTAGGCTCCACCTGGAATGTGTTGCCAATCGTAAGAAATATTTCCCAAAAATACACTAATCAAGACACGCTAATGAAATTTTCAGGCATTATTAACACTATAATAAGGGATATCCTCTGTAAGTTTTATCATCCAACAGGGAAAATGAAAAATTTTATGAATAAAAATGTGAAAATCGGAGCCAGCGACTTAAAAATTATTTGGTGACCGGTGAGAAACTACTGTCTTGAATTGAAATTTGGTCTGTTATTATGTTTATTTATCCATCTGGAACAAGCACACAAAGATTTATCAAAATCGAACCGTAAATAAGCACACAGCAAGAAAAAAACGAGCAATAACTTTAGTGAAAGCCATGCCGATGATGGAAGGAAACCTAGAAATAAATATTCACCAAAAATTTAAATCTCGATTTAGGGACAAAACCTTCTTTGTTTTTGTAGGTATTATGTCACTTGATAGCCTAAAACATCTAAATATTATATTACTTAAGGCATAAGAGCAGGACAAGCAAAGAAATACACCCCTCTCCCGAAAAAAAAACGAGAAATTATGATATTTGTCTGATGACAGAAATATTGGAGATAATCTCATAGTCACCCCTGAGCTCATTTTCTTAGATGTAACTGATATTAGAAAACGACTTCGACCCATTTTTAAGAGGTAAACTATAAAAATTAGACAATTACTAATGATATTTCTTATTTTTACTATGAACATAAGGGGGGCGTTGATGACCATGGGGTGCATTATAGAGGCTGGAGATGAATTCTACACATATCACGGCCTTCTGATAGGCAAAAGAAGGACTTTTAGCAAAAAAAAAAAAAAACAATGGCAAAAATCAGCCTTGGAAGGTGTAGGCTAGCCTACCCGTAACATAATATTTGAGATTTTTTGAGTGTTCATAGTCAGTTATGTGATTATAACATTAATACCTTTTGGTGATATGAATCGTAGATTGTATTCTTATAAACTATAATTACTTGAAATTGTTCCTTTTGAACAGTGATAGATGGAAACATTTGGAGATAAATAGAAACATAGAACATTTGTTAACCATCAAAGTGAAAGTAGGTCATCTTCTTCAAGCATAATCATTCCCTAACGGATAAACTCGTTACCATTCTCACCTCTTTAAGAAATCAACAGATACAGCAATAAGTTAATTGGAGATTAGGTTTTAAATATACTACCAAGCCCAGTATCTCTCCGCGGAGGAAGCATAAGTTTGATAAAACCCAGTAACTTGATCTGCTGTGTGTCAAACTTTGTTCATTTGATGTGGATGAAGTTGTGCATGATTTTTATTTTTTTGTCTGTTTTAAACTGAAGAAAAGCTAGCATGTTACTATGTTTTTATTGTCTCTCTCTCTCTCTCTCTCTCTCTCTCTCTCTCTCTCTCTCTCTCTCTCTCTCTCTCTCTCTCTCTCTCTCTCTCTCTCTCTCTCTCTCTCATCTTCTTTTACATATCTTTTTTTTTTCAACTACATATTTATTATATTTTTCTGACCTAGTCATTGTTGTTGATTTCACTGCTCCATGAACAATTAATTTTCTTTCAACATTTCTATTACATTTGACTAGGCTAAACAAAGGTATTTAATTTTTTTTATCAAAGGCAAAATATGAGAAAATAGGGAAAGAAAGAAGACAAAATTTTGTGAAAACCTTCAAATGTTCATCCAACATGTAAGTAACTTATTGCTATCTTCGTCAGTCAAATCACTGCCTATTTCCATGTAGGAATCCAAACCTAACCAAAAAAATTACTTTCTTTTGTAACTTTATGAAATTTTTCTGCTTGTTTCCACTAAAACAAAATAATTGAAAATTGGAGAAGGCATATACGAATATGTAGGTAACTGAATAAGGTATCATAATCAATGAAACTGAATTCTTAGCATTTATATGTTTGAAAATGGGTCTATTAAGGCCTTAGCTCAAACGAAGAAGGACAGTATTGTTTTTAAAGATCAAAGTGAACCAAATATAGTTTCTTTTTGACCTAATGATTTAAGAATTCATGGTAATAGCAAGATACAATACACTGGTTATCTTCCTCAAAAGCATCTGTACCCTTGCGAAAAAAAAAATACCTCCTCGCTACTCTGAATTTCTTGTGATGGAGAGGGTGCTGGCATTTTATGTTTAGGAGATTAAGCGTTTGGTATATTACCAAACCTTGTTGTCCTAGAAGGAAAAATAGTGTACGAGGAACCCAAGAAACTCGTGTCTCTCTTAGGAAAATTTCTTTTATCTTACTAAGGAGGGAATTTTACAGCATTGTTGATTTCACTTTGAGAGATAGGAAGTAGTAATATGGTATTCTATGTTATTATCCCTAAATATTTTACTGTATATAATTTTTTTTTATCTGAAAATTTTGTTTTCAGCTCATATAGGCTATTTAGGCCGTTTATTCTCCAAGTCAATGGATGTTTCTTTACACGTAAGATTTTTGAGGGTATAGTGGGAAAGCTTCGATTATTTTGAACTAGCTAAGAATTTTTTATATTTAGTACCATTCTCACTCACGTGTCAAAAAAAAAAAAAAAAAAAAAAAAAAGATAGGTGATGGTCTGATTGTTATATATTTTAGTTACGACACATATTTTCAAGTTGGAAGCCTAACTATGAGAATTGAAAGCCTTATAAGTTCTCTTTTTTATATATATTCTTTATGGAAAGCTCTCAGGTATAGTTATAAAAAGAATAGAATGATAATTATTGGAGACACAGGGATAATAAGTCATGGACACTGTTCATTTGTTATGAAATTAGATTTCGTTTTTAATCTGCTTCATATTAAGAATACCATAATAATCAGCAGATAAAAATGATTGCTTGTATTTTTTTCAGATATAGTTTCTTGATATTTGTGTCTACTCAAAACTAAATGCATAAAACCCTGCTTTGAAAACTGAAAAAGATAAATCCATGAAAAAACAATACAAGAAAACTTAAAAATCTCCCCTTTGATGTAATAATTTAGCCTTATCTCCACAGAGACCTAGAACTTAGGTCATCTTCATCTGCCGTGTGTCGTACCTTGATGATAAAACTTCTCGCCTTGAATAATTGCTTTGAAAATTGACTTTATTTATACTACTAATCCAAATATTTCTCGACAGAGAAAGGAACGCTACCTAAACTCCGGAATCTACTTATCTCGTAAAGAACAATGTTATAGGCTTAATGATAATGGTAATACCAACATTTTCATTTTACTTTCTTGAAAATCAGGAAATATATAAAATTTTATTATCCAAGATACGTATGGTTTTTTATTTTATTTTTTACTTCTCTTTTCTCACATCTTTGAAGAAATCTTTATTTAGAGATATTAATTCTCGATTGACTTGGACGTAAAATGTACGGGGAAGATATAAAAAACTGAAAAAATTATGAATTTTCAGTGAAAAGAAAAAAAAATTATTACATAAATAATTAAGTAAAAAAATTTTCTCCGCGAACATGATTCTCTTTATTTTCTCTTGGTTTGTCTAGTTTTCTCAACGGCTTGTTATCATTAAAGAAAAATTATATAGGGAAGGAATAAAATTAACTATATTTTCAAAAACTTCAAAGCTGCAGCTCAGCTATACGTAACCGAAAGATGATGGTTTAATTGCAGTCTACGTCAGCCAACTTTTTGACAATTGTGGTTTTAGAGGCCAAATTATGACGAAAAAGTAAGACATAACTTCTCTTCCTTCAAAGCTTAGTGAAATATCTCTTGTCGGGTTTCGTTGCATATTGACCGAAAACGCGTAAGTTAAATAGTAAGAAATGAAGGGTAAATAAGATTAAAGCTAGAGTATATATTTTTTATATTGATAATAGTTATGTCCTTATATCAACATCATTGATTGTTGATAGAAAATCTTAGATTTTACACATATCAGCTATGTTTATTTAACATATCCATCTGTTTGAACAGAGATATATAAAAGTAGTCGTCAAATAAAAAAAAAAGAATAGCAATATTAATCCGAATAGTCCAAAACTTAGTCCTTGTTCATCTTACAATCTCGTTGCCTGAAGAAGAAAGTTTCTCCCTCTCTCATTCTCTTGTCAAAGCAAAGACACATGCAATAATTGCTTTTGAGATTATGCTCCAAGTGTGCTACCAAACCCAGTCTGTCCTGATGAAGAAAACTTATGTTGCTCTTGGGCAAGATTCTGGGAACTTGATGAAGATGGGTTTTTTGGCAAGTCTAGAAGAAATGAGCTGTAGTATAACTCTCTCTCTCTCTCTCTCTCTCTCTCTCTCTCTCTCTCTCTCTCTCTCTCTCTCTCTCTCTCTCTCTCTCTCTCTCTCTCTCTCTCTCTCTCGCTATCTTGTTTTTTCTCAGCCTGAATTATTATTATTTTGTTAAGATCTACTCTACTAATAGAATATCTCTATTTATTCAAAATTTCTTCTACTTCCTTCGTTCTTAGAGTAAGAACATTCAGTTATCAATATCATTGTAATTCATATCAAACCAAATTAGAAAAAGGGAAAGAGGAATCATACCATACTATGAACGACTTTAAAGGGTCAACCCATCAATAACTAAATGAGAGGTATCAGTGTGGTTGATAGGTTTTCCCCCCTTGGATGGATGCCACCCCCCCCCCCTCTAAAAAAATGAGAACAAAATTGGAATTGATTCTGAAGGTAGAGTTTTATATCTAACACGATTTCACAGAACAAAAAAAAAAAAACTCTGAGAAGACCTTTCTATAGGAAATTAAGAGACATATTACCTTCGTTATTGAATATATAACAGTTTTAATGGTTACGCGTACTTAATATCGACATTATCATTTTTGGGAAGGTGTCTTACCCAAACGCCTTATCAGCTGTGACTACTTGGTATTTTTATCTGTTCAAACTTTTGAAGGTTTAAATCTTCTTCATGAATGTCAGAGATTAGGGGCATCGTAATATACCAGAGACTGACCATATGCTCAAATGATCATTACATAAGCCCACTCACCATCAAGCTAGTACCAGGCAGGGCCAGTTAATGGTTTTAGACTATTCTGTATGTAATCCTAGCGACACCCCTGAAACCTCTGCCTTGCACCTCCGTCTATTGTTCATAAGGATTGAACGGTGAAGATACCACAATCAAAAGTCTTAGCATATCGTGACTAATCAATAATTAATTTTAAGGGGAACATTTTTAAAACATTAGAGTGCATACCACTCAAAGAAACCTCCTAAACTTTATCTGCAAAGCTATTTTTTTTTCTATACAACCTCAAAGGAGAATCAAGAAAGCTAGCATATAAGAAGGATTCGGCAAGCACACTAAATTCTAGAAAGGGTATCAGGAATTTTTTTATCATTTCCTTTAACATGTTTTATAACCAAACTGAATTCCTGCAGAAAAAGGGCCTGGCGCAAAAATCTTCTGATTTGCTCCCTTCATCCGCTCGATGAAAACCAGAGGATTGTAATCCATCCATATCCCCGCAGGAAAAAAAATTGTCAAGTACATTTTGAAACTGTTAAGAGTGCGGCCCAAAGAAAGATCTTCCTTTTCTATAGTGGAGTAACGATTTTTGCAGCCTGAAGCTTTTCACTATAGCAAGGTAAGAGAGGCAAAGAGGGCAGCTGACCTGAGGTGGGGTCAGGGATACGGTCATTCATATGAAGAGAATGAGAAGACGTTTTGGAAAGAAGTGAAGAGAGTAAGCAAGGCTTGTTCAAGAATTGAAGAGACAGTGAAAGATGGAAATGGATGTTGTTAGATGGAGAGGAGGCTTGGAAAAGGTGGGAGGAGTATTTTGAATATTTACTGAATGTTGAGGATAATAGGGAGGCATATATAATTGCTGTTGCTGGTGTTGAGGTGCCGGTGATGAGAGATAAGGATAAGAGAGATATTACAAGAGAGGAAGTGAGGAGAGCACTAGATGAAACGAGAGTAGGAAAAGCATATGGTATGGATGGTTTGAGAGCTGAGATGTTGAACGAAGGGGGTATGACTGTACTTGAATGGTTGGTGATAATGTTTAATATGTGTTTTGTGTAGTCAGTGATACCAGCCGATTGGGTTTGTGCGTGTATTGTACCACCATACGAGGGTGAGGGAGATGTGCTTGAGTGTTGTAATTCAAGAAGTATTAGTTTGTTGAGTGTAGTTGGAAAAGTATATGGTAGAGGACTGATTAATAGAATTAAGGATAAAAAAGAGAATGCAATCTTAGAAATACAGGGTGGTTTTAGAAGAGGTAGGGGTTTTTACAGTTAGGTAAATATGCGAGAAATATTTAGCAAAAGGTAAGGATGAGTATATTGTGTTTATGGATCTGGAGAAAGCATATGATAGAGTTGATAGGGAAGCAATGTGGAATGTGATGAGGTTATATGGAGTTGGTGGAAGGTTGTTTCAAGCAGTGAAAAGTTTCTAAAAAGGTAGTAAAGCATGTGTCAGGATAGGAAATGAAGTGAACGATTGGTTTCTGGTGATAGTGGGACTGAGACAGGTATGTGTGATGTCACCGTGGTTGTTAAACTTGTATGTTGATGAAATGGTGAGAGAGGTGAATGCTCGAGTGCTTGGACGAGGATCGAAACGGGTAAACGAGAATATCCACGAATGGGAGGTAAATCAGTTGATGTTGGCAGATGATGCTGTACTGGTTGCAGATGCAGAAGAGAAGCTTGTCCGAATAGTGAAAGAGTCTGGAAGGGTGTGTAAGAGAAGGAAGTTGAGAGATAATGTGGTTAAGGGTAAGATTAATAGATGTACGAGAAGGGAAGGTGGTGCAAGTTTGAATGTCATGTTAAATGGAGAGTTACTTGAGGAGGTGGATCAGTTTAAGTACTTGAGGTCTGTTGTTGCAGCAAATGGTGGAGTGGAAGCAGATGTACTTCAGAGAGTGAATGAAGGATGCCAAGTGTTGGGAGCAGTTAAGGGAATAGTAAAAAATAGAGGGTTGTTCATGAATGTTAAGAGAGTTCTGTATGAGAAAGTGATTGTACCAACTGTGATGTATGGATCGGAGTTGTGGGGAATGAAAGTGACGGAGAGACAGAAATTTAATATGTTCGATATGAAGTGTCTAAGGAGTATGGTTTGTTTATCTCCAGTAGACAGGGTTAGGAACGAAGCAGTTAGGGTGAGAACTGGTGTAAAAAATGAGTTAGCAGCTAGAGTGGATATGAATGTGTTGAGGTAGTTTAGACATGTTGAGAGTATGGGAAATGGCTGTCGTCTAAAGAACGTGATGAATGCATGCGTTGATGGGAGAAGTACAAGAGGAAATTGGGTGGATTGATGGAGTGAAGGAAGCTCTTGGTGATAGGAGGATAGATGTGAGAGAGGCAAGAGAGCATGCTGGAAATAGGAATGAATGGCGAGCGATTGTGACGCAGTTTCAGTAGGCCCTGCCGCTTTCTCTGGTGCCCTCAATGACCGCAGAGGTAGTGGCAGTAGGAGATTCAGCATTATGAAGCTTCATCTATGGTGGATAATGTGGGAGGGTGAGCTCTGCCACCCTAGCAGTACAAGCCGAACTCGGTTGAGTCCATTTTAAGGCTGGGAGGAACATAGAGAGGAGACATCTCCTTTTTTGTTTCATTTGTTTGATGTCGGCTACCCCACAAAATTGGGGGAAGTACCTTTGTATATGTATGTGTGTAAGACACAGGATGAACACTGTCTTGCTTTCTTTGAAAAAGGACACCTGCAATGCTGACGTCACTGGCATCTACTGCTATAATAAAAGGCTTCTGAAAATTTGGGAAGTCAAAATGGGGTTTGTAATTAATACTGATTTAAGTTTATTAAAAGATTCTTCACTCTGAACCGACCACAAGATCTTTTTTCCTTTTCCTAATAAACTAGTAAGAGGC
Organism: Palaemon carinicauda; assembly: GCF_036898095.1. Lineage (NCBI taxonomy): Eukaryota > Metazoa > Arthropoda > Malacostraca > Decapoda > Palaemonidae > Palaemon > Palaemon carinicauda. The sequence continues at coordinate 71,655,615 of NC_090738.1, forward strand.
TGAGCAAGATCAGAGTAATTACGCCCTAATCTGCGGTAATAACCTGTCATGCCCAGCACTTTTCTTTCCTCTCTAACATTACCAGACCTTTTCACATTTATAACTGCCTCGAGGTTAGCTTGTTTCGCAGCCACCTGACCGAAACCAACCTCTTGACTCAAATAACAAACCTTGGGCTGGCCCAATTCACACTTAACCAAATTAACAACAAACCCTGTTGACATAAGGGCTTTAAAAACCTTACGTAATCCCAGTCATTACTATAAACTTTCAAACAACAAATTACCCTATCCATAAGCCTTTGAAAAGTACATGCAGCATTTTTCATTCCAAAGGCATAACCTTACACTCGTATAGGCCAAACGGAGTGACAAATGTGGATATTTCGTGAGCTCGGTTGGACAATGGAACCTGCCAATAACCCTTTAAAAGATACAACAAAGAAATAAATTTGGCAGAACCAATCCGATCCAGACAATCATCAATACAAGGGTGAGGAAAAGAATCATTTTTCGTATTGGCGTTCACTTTACGGTAGTCCACACATACGGAACATACCGTCTCTTTTCTTTACTAATATAATATGAGAACTCCAGGGACTTATAAATGGTTGAATAAGGTTGTTTCAACATATACTCCATCTCCTTACTGACCAAATCCTATTTTACTAGGTTCAGACGGTAAGGACTCTGCTTCATAGGGGAAGCATCGCCTATACGAACGTCATGACTCAAAATATTGGTCCTACCTGGGGCATCCTGAAAACGATTTGAAAAGGAATAAAGTGAATTAAGCACATCTTCCCGTTTGTTGACAAATAAATGATCTAAACTACTTTTTAACATCTCCAAATTTTACATATTTTCACCCAATGCATCCGAAGGAAACTGACGCCCTAACTCATCAGAGTCCTCGGGAGATACATCCAATACCACAGACACAGGCTCGTACAATATCGCTAATGGATCACCTTGTTTACCAATATAAGGTTTCAGACGATTAACATGAAATATTCTACATTTACAGCTTGAACTGGAAGCTTCAATTTCATAGTTAACCTCTGACAGTTTCCTCAAAACCTCCCAAGTCCCCTTATATATTGGTTCAAGATAACTATCCGGTCCATACTCAGCACAAAAACCAACTCCCCATGTTCAAATGACCGTACCTTTAGCTTTTGGTCAAAGTTGTTCTTCACTACTGACTAGGACCATTCCAAATTTTTCCTGACAAACTTCCAGGCACTAACCATTCTTTGCTTCAAGTCTTCCACAAACCTTTTAACATATATTTCCTCCTTCCGATTGGATTTGAGCATTCATAAACAATTTCCAATGGTTCATGAGCATTGTGCCCAAATACCACCTCGAAAGGAGCTACATCAGTGGAAGAGTTTGGGTGATTCCTGAAAGCAAAGAGTGCAAAAGGGAGGGCTTTTCCCAGTCACTACCATGATCATAACAATGGTTTTTGCTAGACAGACTTGACGGATTGGTGGAACCTTTCCACCACCCTTTGACTCTCTGGGTGATAAGGTACGCTGGAAACGTGTTGAAAGGCCAGTTCAGCACACTTAATCCTAAATACCTTACTCAGTAAATTCGTCCCGCAATCGGTCTGAATTATACGAGGAAGACCATACCTGGAGAAGAAATCCATTAATTTTTCAAAGACAATTTTGGAAGTAATAAGCCTCATAGTTATAGCTTCAGGAAAGCGAGAGGCTCTATCCATGATAGTTAGTAAATATACGTAACCTGTTTTGGTTTTGGGTAAGGGACTTACCACATCAATTACTAACTCAGAAAAAGGATCACCTATAGCAGGTATGGGATGCAATGGGGCTTTAGGGATCCCCTGATTTGGTTTACCCATAACCTGACAAGGCTCACACTCTCTGATAAACTACTTCACACTCAATTTAATTCCAGGCCACCAAAAATACTTAGCCAAGCTATGAAAAGTTTGTAACACACCCAAATAACCTGAAAAAGAATTAGTATGAGCTACCTCCAAAACAGAATTTCTGAATTGAGAAGGTACCACAATCTGTTCCACCCGACCTGTTTTATTCAAATTATCAGATGCGGGATGACTAAACCTATATATTAAGCCCATTACATCTCCAAACCTAGGTTTAGTCAGATCTTTAACATCACCCAAATTAAAATCAAATTCATATTTTTGGGCTTTAATAAAATCAGCTTTGTCCCAATCAAGTTTCGTATTAATCCGAGAACTGCTACAAGCCTCTTGAGCGGCTGTATGGGAGACTGCTATAAGCCTCTTCAGAGCGCAATTTTCTATCTCTTCTTGCAAATTCCCTTGTGAACTTATTCGACTTTTATTATTTTTCTTATGATAAAACAATATTTCTGGTAGAAATTTTAATGTTTATAACTTTATTTTACCTATATAATTATGTATAATATAAAGCCTTTCCATATACGGACTTGTAATTATTTTCAGTTAAAACTGGTTTTATATTAACATATAAGAAACATAAATGATGAAAAAAATAACATATAACAACATACATACACATACACACTAACGATATCACATCGTAATATATTATGCAGGGAGGGAAATAAAACCTGTGGCAACTCTCAAATCCTAGGTCAGGATGGCGGTTGCCTAGTTTTAAATTACGACAACAATACCGAATGTTTTTGTTTTGAATATCCGCGAGTGTTTGTTTACACAGTATACTTTTATTATAAGTAACTGGAGGGTTGTTTACAAGGAGTATGAGTTACTATTATAATAAGCGTTTTTCTTTTATTGGTTGTCTAAAGCTATTTTGATAACAATTAAAGTAATTTATTATTCTTTTTTTCTGACTTTGTTTGTATGTCACTTTTTGTCGCCATGACTGGACGTCATAAAAATCCTTGGAAAAAGGAGACTGTGACATCTTCTGGCAAGCACTGCGAGACCACAAAGACTAAAAGGAAAATCTGTTTCTCAAAAGAGACAAATTCAATGTCACAAGGGGAAATTAAAACTACACAAGAGGAAATTGGAGGAAAGGGCGGTGTGAAGAGAAGTGTTACTGGAAAATATGCACCACAAGAAAAGAAGCAATACCAAAGTATTGCTACCGATGTCATACTGACACCACCAAAACACATATGTGATGCTGATGCAATGCCTAGTACATCAGCCCCTCCCACGATCATCAACAAAAAACGTCATTTACAGAATCTGACACAGAGCAAATTCTTACCCATGTTATTTTCTGAAGATGAAACAGACGAGGATATAGATGATGACATCAACTGCGGTGATAGTGATAGTGGTGAGATAGGGACCTCTGATGATAGCGAAGATGATTTTGAATTTATATTATTCCGTTCAGATGGAGGGGACATTGAAGAAAGTGAAGGAGATGAAGAGAATGAAATAGGTAACGTGTATAAAATACGAGAAGGAAATATTCAGTCTTATATTTGGTCTGATATCAATAACTTTATTCCGACATTCATCCCTTTGATGATAATTGCACTGGCATAACAAATGAGTGGCCTTGTGTTGACACTGCAAGAGAAAATGAATATTTTCTTGCGCTTTTCAATGAAGAATTCGTTTACCTTATTGTATGTGAAACTAATAAGTACTACCGGTGGGTAATGGAAAAGTTCTCTTTCACACAAAATTCACGAGTTCAGATGTCCATGAAATTTATGTTTATTTTGCATTACTACTACTGATGCCTCTCATGAAAAAACATGTATTACAAGACTATTGGTAACAAGACCAGTTGATTCCTACTCCAATTTTTCCAAAATTCATGGCCCGTGATAGATTCTTACTGTTGGCTCGTTTCATGCACTTTGCTGACAACAGGAGACCAATCGCAAGTGATCGAATTTGGAAAATAAGATCATTCCTTAGTATAGTTGTTGCAAACTTCAAAAAGGTCTTTCATCCTTTCCAGAAAATTGTGATTGATGAGTCCCTTATACTTTTCAAAGGGCGACTTGTCTTCAACCAGTATATCCCAAGCAAGCGTCATCGACTTGGGATCAAACTGTTTGTTTTATGTGATTGTGAAACAGGAATAGTGCTTGATATTATAGTATATACTGGAACAGATATAGATATACCAAAAGAAGATCAGAGTAGTGGTTTGGGATTCTCAGGAGCAGTAGTCAAGAAAATGATGGCACCTTATATGGGTCATGGACATATATTGTATACTGACAATTGGTATAGTAGCCCTACATTGGCATAATTCCTTCATGACAACGCCACAGGGGCGTGTGGAACAGTGAGAGAAAGCAGGAAATATATGCCCAAATTTGATTTCCCATCCACCTCTTATGACAATCCTAGTGACAGTGACTCCCCGAATGAGGATGAAACTACAAACATAAGTAATAAAACTAAAAAAAAAAAAAAAGAGAATAACAAAAGTCAAAACTGTACAATGGGAGACAACTAACAAGATATTGGCTGTCAAGCGGATAGATAGAAAGCCTGTGACCCTTTTATCAACCATGCATAAAGGATACATAGTGAACACAGGTAAGGTCCACTATAGCACTAAGAAGAAAATCTGTAAGCCAGATGTTGTTGTTGATTACAACGAAAATATGCGCCTTGTAGATAAGAGTGACTGCCAGCTAGGTGGGACAGAGTGTATGAGGAAATCATTCAAGTGGTACCACAAAATCATTCTTCATCTTATTGACATCATTATGCTTAATGCATACAATATTTGGCTTGTAAAGACATCCGACCCAACTTGCAAGAAATTAAAATTTCGTGAATTTATTTACAACGTTTCATACCAACTTCTTGAAAAATATGGCACCGTGACCAGTAGCAGACTTGGACGTCGTGGACATCCTCCGGGAGAAGTACCTGATCGTTTGCAGTGAGCAGCTTATATTAGCTATCATCATCTCCAATACACAATATTTGAGGAGGCACAAAACAGGAAGAAACAACTCAACTGCTATGTCTGCGAAAATACTTCCCGGCGACCAAAGAAAAGAACTCGGATTACAACTATCTGTGCTGAATGTAATGTGCCTTTATGTCCAACTGACTGCTTTCGTCACTGGCATACCCAAAATAAATATTGAGAGAGAGAGAGAGAGAGAGAGAGAGAGAGAGAGAGAGAGAGAGAGAGAGAGAGAGAGAGAGAGAGAGAGAGAGAATAATCTTTTTAAGAAATGTTTTATATAGCCTGTACTCATTATTTATATCCACAAAAGGAATTTTCTTTATCTTTTGTATATACCGTATATACTGTATATTTCGATATGCGGTGATGCTTTTGATATACGCATTCCTATATACAAATGCCTAAAAATGTCATAAAAAACAATTGTAATTAATCTGAACACATAGGCCAGATCATGAGGTTATTAGTTACTATGTTTATCTATAAAAGATTTCAATAATAATATGTTTTCAATATGATTATAATTATTGCTGTCTTTATTCACTTTAAATATTATGATTTTTTAGGTTATAACTACTATATATATTTGTAAAAGACTATGATATTGCATTACTTTTAATCAATGTGTTCCTTCAAATATTCTAAGTTGGTTTACCAAAATTGTAAGTAAAAATATATATTCTCTCTAAATATGGTATAATATTTTAAACAGATTTAAAACAATTGCAATGGTAACAATAGTCACTTTATGAATAGATAAAGGAAAAAACGAAACAAATAAAGTGTTTGTAAATCGTAAATGTGACTACATCAACTAAAATTATCATTATTATTTCAGGAATAGATACAATTCTATATCATAGGATTTGAGAATATAAATTAATTTCTTTTTTATCACCACACTTTTCTATATATAGTAAAGTCTATTTGTTAAAAATTGCCTAAAACATTTATTACATAGTACGGAATGTAGTAAATAAAAATCACTAACTTGTACCGGTCGCAAACAGTCCGGTGATACCGTGGGTGACACCCAACATACTACCCAACCCTCCCCACCCATGAAAGACAATCCAGACTCACCCATTGGCCATCCGGCAAGATGCCACGTCGCCCTATAAAATTAACTTTGATGGTTTATAACAAAATAATAAACAAGATGTAGGATAAAATATTTGGATGATACATACACGAAGTTATTACATAAACATTGGTACAGTTATGGTTTAGATTCTGAAACATTGTATTTTTGTCAAGATAGCATCACCACGGGACTGTAGTAAAATGACATTACCGCATTTCTCGGGTTAACTATATCACAACAACTTAGAATATCTAACTCTACACTACTTAACATTTAGTCATAATCGCTCTCCGCGTCAAGTAAATTAGCAGCTTTTGCTGCCGACCGAGTCATTATAGCCACAGGACTAGCATTTATTGTCAATATAGGGAGAAGCTCCCGTCCTTCACTATCTAACATATCATTTCCCATGATACCATCAATACCTGGAATAGGTAGACTATCCACCACAGCCAATTCAGTAACGTGATCATATCTTGAAAAGTCATGCTGACATTAACCAAACGAGCGGACACAATTGAATCCTGAAACCTTCCAACAATAAAAAATTCCCAGTATTTTTTTTCAAAACCATTTAGACCCCTTTTCATGATTTGCGACCTGGCAGAACTAGTGTCCCTAAAAAACTTCACCAGGACAACACGAGAGTCAAAAATCAACTTTCCAGGCCACACCTATTGGTTGTACTTGAGTCATGATTGGGGACTAGGAACATTAGGCTTACTACTATTCACTAAACTAATCCTATCTACTACAGGTATGTTTATAGGACTACTGCTATGAACCTCTGACTTATCATTAACCAAGGCAACAGGACTTTCATTATTGTAATGTAGGTACATCATAAGAGCATTGCACTGGCTATGGAAATGCCCGGGCTTGTTGCACCAAAAACAGCTTCCTTTACAGCTTGAGCATCTATTCCCATTGTACCTGTTATTTCCACCACCTGGGAAGTCTCTATTTGCAAAAACTCTATGGGCAGGACGACCTACTTGGACTCTACCCAAATTCCTATCACCTGAAAAAGAATTAAAATTAATATTACCATTCTTGGGGATATGGGGAGTCTACAAGGAGGTTTCCCCTCTCCTACCACCATTAGGGGAGCAAGGTGTTCGATTATCTAAAGTCTTATAATTAAAACTACAGCTACCTGAATGGTGAGTCAATACAAATTCATCCGCTAACTTAGCGGCACTACTTAATTTCACACTTTTAACTCCTCCAGGTGAACTCTCAACTCCCTGCTAAAGGCCTTCTCAAACTCCCCAAGGAGCAACAATTAACGTGACACAGCAAAAGGTACTATCTGATGACTTTTCAGCCAGTCGTCAAACTGTTGCTCCTTGAAGTGTGCAAACTCCACGAAATACTGCGCAGGATGTTTCGCATGGTTGAGAAACCAGAGGCGGTAGGCCTCAGGGACCAAGTCTTAAGACTTTAAAATTAAGGGTTTTACCTTCGGATAATCCTGGCTACTCCCTCCTCCAATGCATTATACACCCGCATTGCCTTGCCTACTAACTTACACTATAAATACAGTCCACATTTCAGCGGGCTAAAACAATCGGGAGGCCACATGCTTAAATGCCTCGAAAAACTTAGGGACATCATTTCTATCAAACAATGGAACCAATTTTAGGATAGCACCTATATTAAACCGATCATGTTAGGTATTTTTAGGGGAACTTATCAAATTGGCCCCCTGTAACCTAGCCCTCTCAATATTTAATTTCACCATCTCCAAATCAAGATGCCTTACCCGCTCGTTCTCCTTAAACTTAATTTTTTGCAACTCTATGCACTTGCAAATAAGATTGTATTCCTACTCCTCCTTGGAGTCAACCAACGTATTAACAGGGGCCAGAGATTTGAAGGGTATAGAATCAGGGGAGGGTTGGGGACGGGGTGCAAAATCGGATCAGAGGATACATTACCAGAACCTTGGGAAAATTTACTGGGTCCTCGTAAATGCTACCTACGACAGGAGGATCCTCAAACAGCCTTCATACTTACTTTGTCCTCTTCGAAACTCTCACTCAAAGTCTCCTCACTATCACATATTACCTCACTTTCACTCCCTCAGTGTTCAGCTTCAGCTAACTTTTGGTTTATTTTATCCCTAACTAATACCAATATCTCTGATTAGGTGTCTGTCGTCTTCCGCGGAACACCCAACCACTTAGCACACTCAACTAATTGTTTCTTACCTAGTAGGGGCAAATACTAAATACAATCAACTGACCGAAATAACTAAGCTGGATCAAAAAAAATCCCTTCATTTCGTAAAAAAAAGAAAAAATTCGGGGGAGAATAAAGAATATTGAAGAGTCCACCTGTGTGTTGCTCCACCGACCAAACCACCGGATTCCCAGAGATCTCTATCCAGTCACGGTCGTCAAATATGTTACGACTCTTGTCGGGCCATAGTGCAAGTTCTTATTACACGATGAGAGAGGTCAGTGATTGTAAAAATATCCAGCATAAAAATTGGTCAGTGGAAACCAAAATGCTTGGGAAACTTAACAATATTTAAAAACAACAATTTCTAGAACAGTCAACCTTGTGACTACCTATTAATTTGAATTAATAACTTACAACCAACTATTGATAACAAACGCTTAACAAATAACAATTAACAAATAACAAAATTCCCCAAATGGAAACACCCTACTCTCAATGAGAGTCATATAATCTAGGAACTAAACACACACAAAACACCATATATATGGATATTCTCCTAATCTTTAAGGCTGGAAAAAGTCACCTCCTGCTTCAACAAAGGTAGTGACTCCACTAACACTCAGCTACCGTAGGGAGTGAAGCTCAGCAGGTCTCCTTATCAAAAGGAAGGGAAATGGAGCCCCAACCCAATAAAAAGGTACACAATCTCTCCTACCTGGCAACTGCCTCCCTACTTGCCACCAAAAGTTCCAAGGCTCCCGCTGCTGACTATGGCGAGGATGTGTTGACAGTGGTATCTCTCCTGAGTCAACCTTAAAGCCGGGATTCCTACGTCGGTGCTGCGGACCGCAGAAGAGAGCACGCAGGAATTGAAAATCACTGCATGTGGCAAAAAATGCACCCGCTAAAGCCGTCAAACGTTGGTGTCACAATCCACCGAAAAGCTTACATAAGCGAGCTGCTGAAGTAGGTCCGGGTAACCTTGAGCTCGAACTGTATCGTTTAGCAATCGATTTCCTTTCATGTAAATCCTGGTGTCTCTCCTCACCAGGGGATCATAAAACACAGAAAAAAAACAAGCGTTAAACTTGACAATTATAAATCTTTAAATGGCCTGGGAGAACGTTGAAAAAGTACTTAAAAAAAAGAAAAAGGAATTACAACTAAAGCCTTATAAAGTAAATCTTAAACTAGTTTTACATAAAACAAAAATGCAGTAACAAGGCTGACGAAAACAAAAGCAGAAATTACGTTAATACATAATTGTTTGATATATATTTTAAGCTGTCAATGGTCCCAATAGACTAGGAGATGTTCATGATTGTTGTAATTTAAGGAGTATTATTTTGTTGAGTATGAGTGGAAAAGGACTTGGTAGACTCGTAGTTAACTAGATTAAGGATAACACAGAGAATACAATCTTTGAAGTACATGGGGGTTTTAGAAGAGGTAGAGGATATATAGGTCAGATTTTTAAAGTTAGGTAGATATGCCAGAAATATTTTACAAAAGGCAAGGAGGTGTATGTTGCATTTATCGATCAGGAAAAGTCTATTGATAGAGTTAATAGGGATGCAATGTGGAACGTGATAAGGTTATATGGAATTGGTGGATGGTTGTTGCAAAAAGGGAAGAAATTATACATGGGCAGTAAAGCGTGTATTAAGATAGGAAATGAAATGAGTTAGTGGTTTCTAGTAAGAGTGGACGAGAGACAAGGATGTGTGATGTCACCATAGTTATTCAGTTTGCTTGTTGATTGAGTTGTAAGACCGGTGAATACTCTATTACTTGGTTGAAAATTGAAAAAAATAGATGATAATAATCATGAGTGGGAGGAGAATCAGTTCTTCTTTTCGGAGGATACTGTACTGTTTGCAGACTGGGAGGAATAGCTCGTTCGGTTAGTGACAGAGTTTAGTAGGGTATGTGAGAAAAGGGAGTTGAGAGTTAATGTGGGTAAGAGTAAGGTTATAAGATGCATGTGGACGAAGGGTAGTTCTAGGTTAAATGTCAAGTTAAATGGAGAGTTAATCAATGAACTAGTTTAGTCTAAGTACTTGGGGTCTGTTGTTGCTCCAGATAGTGGAGTGGAAGCAGATATTTGGTCAGAGAGTAAATGCAGGGGGAAAAGTGTTACTGCTGTGACAGGAGTGGTAAAGAATTAAGGGATACAAAAGAATGTGAAGAGACTTCTGTATGAGAACGTGATAGTTTATGGGAATAAAAGTGACGGAGAGAGGGAAATTAAATGTGTTCGAGATGAAAAATCTGGATATATGGCTGGTGTATCTCGATTAGATATAGTTACGAACGAAGTAATAAGGGTGGGATTGGATATAAGAAATAAAATAGCAGCTAGAGGTATATTATGTATTGAGGTGGCTTGGCCATGAAGCGAGAAAAGAAAACGATTTTCTACTGAAGAAAGTAATGGATGCAAGAGTAGATGAGAAAAGTACAGTAGGAAGGACAAAGTTTGGGTGATTAAAGGGAGGGAAAAAAGCTCTAGGTGATAGGATATAGAAATGAGAGAGGCAAATGAACAAGCTAGAAATAGGAATGAATGGCAGGATTTTGGCACAGTTCTGATAGGCCTTGCTAATTCGTCCAGACACCTTGGTGACCACTGAGGTAGCACCAGTAGGGGATTCATCGTATGAAACTTCATTTGTGGTGGATAATGGGGGCGGATGAGCTGTGGCACTAAACCAATACCAACCAAACTCGACTGAATCCCTTGTCTGGCTGGGTGGAGCTAAGAGGGAAATCCTATTTTGTTCTTTTTTTTAATGCCAGCTACCCTCTGAAATCAAGGAAGGACCTTGGTTGATAGAATAAATAGATTGCTAAAATATTATAAGGCTTTACCTCTTTGCCTTTTGAATCTTTGATCAAGTCCCGCTTTTGGTATTTTTCATACTACTCATGGTATGATACGATCCAAAGTTGCATTTGGTTTCCAAATTTAGCTAGAGGTTCTGGATAAAATAAGCATGTTGAGTGTCATAAGACCAAACATTTGGTACCCTTTTAAGCTTCTGTATCTATTGGTGATCTCTGAGGTTAGGTTAAGGGTCCTATGCAGTAATGGGTTTTGCCCCATCATATAATCCGCAAACGATAAGTTTTAAATTTTACCTTAGTTCAATATCACAGGTTTGGGACCCCTGGTGGGTTTTGTGTGTAACCATGGGAATCTGTTACCCAATAAGATAGAGATTCGATGTGTTTTACGAGTAATGCATGATTTTCTGAACGGTGGCTCCCCTAAACTCTTCTTTAGGGCTGACACAACTTAATCTGTCCATTCCCATTTGACACGACCTAACACATGCTATGTTCCATTAATCAACCAGTCACCGGCATCATAAGATTTCCTCGGTTCTAGTGCGTCGAATGGTGCAGAACCGTCATGATCAGCCAAGAAGTTTGGGCTCCAGATCCAAAAACACTTGAACAAGCCCACCCAGATAATCACAAACATCTCAGGCTGAACTTTTCTTTAGCCACCATCTCAAGAAGAAACTATTTGATCTAAAAGCATGCTATCACATACTATAATAATAATAATAATAATAATAATAATAATAATAATAATAATAATAATAATAATAATAATAATAATAATAATAATAATAATAGTAATTTTGATATTAATAATAATAATAATAATAATAATAATAATAATAATAATAATAATAATAATAATAATAATAATAATAATAATAATAACAATAATAATAATAATAATATTTGTTAAGAGGAATTATTATATCAAATAAAAAATTGTTAAATAAGCTTTTTTTTAAAAAATAAGGGAATAATTCAGTCTTCCTTCCAGCAAAAGTTTGGAGATACCTTGGCATGAACATCGTGATCTGTGAATTATCACTGGATTCTAGAGAAGATGAGATCCAAGTTTGCAGAGGAGAGATGTATGACGTTAGGACTGTTCCACCCTCTCCAGGATGGCACTGGTGAGTTTTTTTTTTTTTTTTTTTTTTTTTTTTTTTTTTTTTTTTTTTTTGAAAGGGGGCGGGTGGGTTTCATCGATGTCTTGTTAGAATAAAATTAGAATAAAATGTACAATAATAATAATAATAATAATAATAATAATAATAATAATAATAATAATAATAATAATAATAATAATAATAATAATAATAATTTCCTTAAACTACTGTGCATAAAGAAATAAATGGAACATAGCACGTATATCATCATTTTGATTATGTACAACACTTCACTAATTCTGCAGTAAACTTCCCAACACTATTCTATATAATGATACTATTCCCATGATTTCACTCTGATTATATATTTTCGAAATTCAATCAAATCAAAGAGATCTATAAATAGTAAATGTCTCAATCTTTACTCATATAAATCTGATGCCGATTTTTCTCTGATTGAGAACTAATTTTATTAAATGGTAATGATAATATTTCCCCTGAAAAAAAAATCCTTTATTATATTTTGAGAATTTTACTCATTTCTTCATTAGGATAATCCTCTACTTTTTCTACTCTTCATGAGGAATTTTATTTAATACACGAAGCATGCATATCAAATAAACTTCATGGTAAAGTGTATATGTAATAAAGATTATGAAGTAGAATCAAATAAAGCTATTAAAGAACTTAAGTCATAATAATTTACATATTTGACTTAAAAGGATTTTGTGTACATTGGTATGGAGCAAACATTCAAAAGGGATTTATAAATACCAATTCACACATACTCGTATATATGCACAGCACACTGATGTATAAATGCATGATATGAAACATATATATACAAAGTATTGGTGCATGTATGTGTGTAGATATGAGTATTTACAGTCCATTTTTGATTAAGGAATCAAGATATTGTGGCCTAGATGTTATATTGTATAGCCTCCTCTTGCAGCAAATTATATTAATAATTTTTTTTTTCTTTTTTGACGTATGTAAATCTACTGTAAAATGATCGAATTAGCTTATATTAGCGAATTGTACAATAGTTATTATTTTGTTTTTTTAACTTGATGATGTACCGCATGTGTTTTATTAACGAATGTAAAATATAAGTTTATCAGTAACGGTTTTGACTTTTTAGTTGCCTTCACCTCGCCATCAGTACGGCACGAGTTCTATCTACGTTCGTAGAGTAGATTCTCAATATCAATTAAAGGAATGGTATCAATTTAGGGGTAAAATATATCTTGCATGAAACGTATATAGAATGACATCTATTAATGATTCTGTTTATAGCTATGGAGAATTATTTCAAAAACAAAATGAAAAAAGTTTCTTATTACCATGATATCTTAACCATGGAGAAATGATTCAGTGAATTCTATAAATATAACAATGATCTGGCAAGAAATACCTATAAGACATGACCTAATTTGAAGGAAACATTATTAAAAGTTTGTCAATTGCTTTTATAAAAGATGAATGAAATTACTTTTAACCAAATTCAATAAATTGGATCACTGAAAATACCATTTTACGTCTAACGTATTTATGGATAACTGGTTGAAGTGGGTTCCATTATACTGGTGCATCACAGAGTATTTATTTGTTTACTTCATCCAATTGCGCTGATAGCTTTTCAATTGCCTCTCTCTCTCTCTCTCTCTCTCTCTCTCTCTCTCTCTCTCTCTCTCTCTCTCTCTCTCTCTCTCTCTCTCTCTCTCTATATATATATATATATATATATATATATATATATATATATATATATATATATATATATATATATATATATAAATAAATTATATATATATATATATATATATATATATATATATATATATATATATATATATATATATATATATATATATATATATATATATATATATATATATATATATATACACGCATATATATATATATATATATATATATATATATATATATGTATACACGCATATATATATATATATATATATATATATATACATATGTATATATATATATATATATATATATATATATATATATATATATATATATATATATATATATATATATATATATATATATATATATATATATATATGTACATTAATAAATATATATATATATATATATATATATATATATATATATATATATATATATATATATATATATATATATATATATATATATATACATAAATATATACAGTTTTATATATATATATATATATATATATATATATATATATATATATATATATATATATATATATATATATATATATATATATATATATATATATATATATATATATATATATATTGTAACGAGCCGCAAGAATGTTGTGACTCAACGGCTGGATGAAAGCAACTGAGTAACTTTACTACAGAACACTCGCCTTTATACACAAAAGCTCAATGCAACAGGAAATTTCCTGTTCAACCGAAACCACATCGGTTAACAGGTCATGGTGAGAAAAACAGACATGTTATTTCAGGTTTAATGTTAATGCGAGGGGAGAGAGAAGATACAAGCATAATATATACACAAAATAAAATGTTGTTACTATAAACTATCGTGTGAGACACGGTTGGTACATGGCTCCCCCCTTAAAAATGACATACTGTACATGTTATATAGGCTGCCCTGATCTAGAGAGGTGAACTCTAGGCCGGTCATCTGGCAGGAGATAAAAAGGTTTTAGACCATCAATGGAGACCCAGTCTTCTCTGCCACGAATGTTTAGTAGGAATGCTTCCAGACTGCGTTGGATCACAAGGAAAGGGCCCGTGTAAGGGGGTGATAGCGGTGGCTTGCTAGTTTTGTTGCATAGGAAGACATGCTTTGCAAAGCGCAAGTCTGTCAGTATGTGATGATTCGCTGGGGCTTTTAAGTCTGGCGGCAAGGAGTAAATTTTTCAACGACGTGACGCTGGAAATCGTCAGAGGAGGTTGTTGAACGAAGAAAATGCTGCAAGGATGACCAACGGGTCACCATACACCATTTCAGCTGCATGTCGAGGATGTCTTTAGGAGTGTTTCTTAGTCTCAGGAGGACCCAGGGAAGCTGAGTAAACCAGTTGGAATCCTTGCAGCGGGACATCAAAGCTGCTTTGAGGGTGCCATGAAAACGTTCACCCATTCCATTAGCAGTGGGGTTGTAGACAGTTGTTTGATGTAGGGTGATGGCCAGGAGATTCGTAAATAATGACCACAATTGATAGGTGGTACCCCTGTCAGAAGTAATATGCTCAGGGATAATGAATCTTGCAATTATTCCTGAGAGTAAGGCAGATGTACATGAGGCGGACATTGTAGTTTCCACGGGAATGGCTTCGAGCCAACTAGTGGAGTGGTCGATGACGGTAAACAGGTAACAATGTCCTTGTGATGTCGGTAGGGGGCCTACAAAGTCAACGTGAATGTGTGCAAAACGACACTGAAGTTAAGGAAAGGTACCCGCTCCTGAATCCATGTGTCGATATACTTTGGAAGTTTGGCAAGAAGTACAGGCGTGGACCCAGTCATTAGCATCCTTAGAAAGGCCGTGCCAAATGAAATTCGTCCTCAGCAGCTTTGTAGTAGAATGGCAGGAGGGATGCGAAAGGCCCTGAATGAAATCAAACACCAGCCAGCGCATGGGAGCAGGAATCCAAGGTCACGGTCTACCAGTACTGACGTCAGAGAGGAGGCTGGTTTTGGAGTCTTCGAGGGGGAAGTCTTCGCAACGGAGGGACGTGCAGCATGTCCTACATGCTTGATGCTCTGGATCTTGTCGTTGGGCTTCAGCCAAGGCGTTGTAATCCAATCCCAGTTGAATGGCAGCCAACATGTTTCTTGACAGGACATTGGCAGAGGGATTTATTTTCCCAGGGATGTGTTGAAGATTGCAATTGTATCCAGCCACGGAAGAGAGATGTTGGCGTTGATAGGCTGACCAGGCATCAAACTACCGAGTGAAGGCGTGCACCAGAGGCATATGGTCTGTGTAAATGACGAAGGGCGTACCTTCTAAGATATGGTGAAAGAGACGGACAGCCAGTTGCACTGCCCACAATTCGCGATCGAAGGTAGAATAACAATATTCAGCCTTGGACAGTTTTCTGCTGAAGGCCAATGGGCAGGGCAAGCCGTTAACCACCTGCTCGAGTACTGCACCAATAGCGACGTCGACAAAATCGGTGGTGAGTAGGGGAGGGGCATGTGGAATAGGAAAAGGGAGAGCTGCAACAGTTGATAGGGCATTTTTCGCATTGCAGAACGCCGCTTCTTGAAGGGGACCACACTTCAGGTCCTTTGGCTTGTCCTTGAGGGAGACGTAGAGATGAGCAAGAGTGGCAGTAATGGCGGGCAGAAAACGGTGATAATAGTTGATCATGCACCAGAATTCCTGCAGAGCTTTGAATGTCGAGGGCACGGGGAAGTCCTGAACGGCTGCTACCTTCTTAGAGAGGGAATCGACTCCTTCAGGAGTGATGCGGTGCCCTAAGAACAACACTTCATTCGCGCTAAAGGTACACTTATCATACCGGACTACATGGCCGTTTTGTTGCAGGCGGTCGAGCATGATGCGCAGGTGACGAAGGGGTTCCTCTTTTGAGGAGGACAACACAAGTTGGTCGTCCACATAACATACACAGATGGAGAGGTCCCTTAAGATACCATCCATGAGACGTTGAAACGTGGCCCCTAGCATTACGAAGGCCAAAACAGGAGTAATTGAAGGTGTATGTACCAAAGAGAGTGGTGATGGCAGTCTTGGGGATGTCTTTTGTGTTCTTAGGCTCCTGATAATACCCCTTCAGGAGGTCAAGAGTGGAGAAAACTTTCGCTTTGTGCAGGTATGAGGTCATGTTGACGATGTTTGCATGTTCGGGTGCCGGTAATTCCCACATAGACGGAGGGAGTTGTCTTTCTTTAGAACGATGTGTAAGGGTGACGTACATGGGCTGGAGGCCTTTTGTCAAAGACCCATTTCCTCCATTTCAGCAAACGTCTGTTTAGCGGCTGCCAATCGTTCTGGTGCAAGACGTCTGAATTTTGTGAAGACTGGGGGTCTCGTCGTCTTAATATGGTGATATATACCATGCTTGGCAGGAACCTCGGGCATTTGGCGAACTTCTGGACGAAAACGTCAGGATAGGAAGTGAGGAGGTGGGCGTAGCCATCTGTGGGTATGCTGATGTGGAGAGCAAGGTTGAAGGGGGCGGGTTGAAGAGGTGTCAACAAGTACGAGTCTGCGTTGACCAATCATCGTTGGGCGACATCTACCACAAGGTGGAAATGAGAGAAGAAATCTGCACCGATAATTGGCAATGTGACTTCAGCAATGAGAAACTTCCAATTAAATTTACTGCTTCCAAACGATAATATGAGGTTCTCGTAACCGTAGCTGGGCATCGCAGATCCGTTGGCAGCTGCCAAGCGGACGTTGGCAGATGTAGACCGACT
>NC_090738.1:71720703-71725703 GCF_036898095.1 Palaemon carinicauda
ATATTCACTTTTACAACTACGTTGCATGATGTAATAAAAACGTCTCCTTGTCTTTCAACTATAGTGCCATATTTAAAATTTATACTTTTAGTTTTAGAGCTCATCCCATACTAGAAAAATGTCTGAGCGAACAATATCACTCCCAACAACAAAAAATTCATCTTGGAAACCTGTAACGAGAAAAATATATGTAATTATTCCTGTATTAAGAAGAAAACTTTTAACATACAAAAAAAAATCTTTCCCTCAATTCTTTCCCTCTCTTTTCTTTTTTCTTTTTAATTTCTTATGTGAGCCAATGGTACTATTCTCTCATCCGTGGGTTGGAATACGTTTTGAACTCTAAACCTATTGGCCGTTAATGTTTCAAAAATGTTAAATGGGCCTTCAAACTTAGGTGTTAGTATATAATTGAGTCCTTTGCGCATTTGATTTGAATATACACGTTATCACCCATGGTATATGTTTTAGTTGGCTTCGCTGTTTTATCATGATTCCTTTTCATTATGATTTGTGATTCTTCTAAATTCTTTCGAAGGATATCATATCGACTTATACTTGCATTTATACATTCTTTTGAAGGATTTGATAGATTAGTTGTAGGCGCTAATACATGGAAAGGCGTTCTAACTGGGGTACCATACAATGCTTCATGCGGTGACATTTTAATTGATATATGATATGAATGATTCAGAGTACTCAGTGCCGCCGGTATTGCAATATCCCAGTTGGGGTCTGATCCCCCCAGTGTTACTCTTAATATATTTAAAATCTTCCTATTTGCTTTTTCCACTAGCCCATTCGACTCTGGGTGATATATCATGGTATTTATTTTCTTTATGCTGAGGAATTCACACAATGAGGTAAGAAAGTGATTATTAAATTCACCACCCGAGTCTGAGATTATCATGTGTGGAATTCCATGTTTACAAATGTAAACTCGTAAAACTTCCTAGCGCATTCAATCGCAGTTTTAGTTTTAAGCGCTAATAGTTCTGTATATCGAGTTAAAGCATCTATAATTACTAAGAGGTGCTTATTTCCTCTGTCTGACTCGTAAAATCCTTAATAACAAATCTAAATGTATTCTTTCAAAGGGTTGATTAGGCAAAGGATAAGCCCCCAGGCTGACAGGTGTTTTCGTATGCCCTTTGTTTTCCTGACATGTGCGACAATTAGCTATGTGTCTTTTTATATCTGTGAGCATTGTATGCCAATAAAACAATGATTTGGCTTTCTGTGACATTAATGAGAACCCCGGGTGTCCAGATAATGGATTTGAATGCAACCAATTCAGGACAGTGGAAAAAAGTGAGATTGGTACTACTACCTGGTCGTTAGTTACATGTGGTGTATTGCGGGTTTTCCTTGTCACAGTCCTACACAGAATATTATCTTTGATTACATAATTCTGCTGCCTATACTTTATATATCCCTTTCCCTTATGATTGCCTTTCAGAGCATTTATAATTGTTTCTATTTTCTGATCTTTTCTTTGCTCAGTGTGTAACAATTCAGCGCTCCAGCCTAAATCTTCTTGTTCAGATATCGTTTTAACAATAGGCATGGATGTTGATATATCTATTAATTCAGCTAAAGGCTCCGTACAAGATGACACGGGGTTGCGTGATAATGCATCCGCAATGATATTTGCTTTCCCAGGTAAATACCCGATTCTTGCGCCAAAATCTTGAATGATCAAATGCCACCGAGTTCGTTAAGGGCTGGGGTTGAAGCCTTAAAAGAACTTGGTTAGTGGTTTATGGTCAGTAAGAACCTTAACGGGATAACTGTAAATTATGAACTTAAAATGCACTATTGAATTAACAATAGCTAGCCCTTCCTTGTATATTACTGCATACTTACTTTTGGAAGTTCTCAATTTTCGAGAATAGAAAGCTATCGGGAAAAATTGTTTATCATATTGTAGCAATACCCCTCCTACTCCTAAGTCTGAGGCGTCTATTGCAATGAAGAATTCCTTACCGAAGTCAGGAAATTTTAAGATAGGAGAACTACACAGTTCATCTTTCAAGGTATTAAACGCCTGTTGATGATGCTCAGACCATATGAAATCTACGCCCTTCTTCGTAAGATCAGTTAAAGGAGCGGCTATTATTGAATAGTTGCGTATAAAACGCCTGTAATATCCACTACAACCCAGAAATTGCTGTATTCCGTTGACATTAGTAGGTATGGGAAAATTACGTATAGCCAACACCTTATCATGGACTACTTTAAGACCTTGGCTTGACACCATGATACCCAAATATATTAATTCTGTTTTGAAAAATTCACACTCACTAATCTTTACCCTTAAGTTATGTTGTCTTAATCTCTGTAGTACTAGTTCTAACTTACGTAGATGTTCTTCTAAGGTGTTGGAAAAGATTACAAGATCATCCATATAGGCATGCAATATATCCCCTAACAAGTTTCCAAACACTATGTTTATCATTCTTGTAAATGTTATAGGAGCACAATGTAAACCAAAAGGCATCCGTAAAATTTCATAATGTCCCCTGGCTGTGCTGAAGGCTGTGTATGGGATACTATCTTCTTCTAATGATATCTGGTGAAAGCCTTTAAGTAAGTCCAAACTGGTAAAATATTTATTCTGACCCAACAAAGACAAAATATCGTCAGTACATGGCACTGGGAATCGATCAGGGATTGTCTCCTCGTTTAGACGATGGAAGTCGACGCAGATACGCCATGTTCGATCTTTTTTCGGTACTACTATTAAAGGAAAATTATAAGGGCTGTTTGATTTCCTAATGACTCCTTCTTCTAGCATTTTACCTACTTCATCATTTATTTCATTCTGGAATTTCATAGGGAGTCTGTACTAGGGTACATAGATAATTTTCTGCTTGTCCTTTAACCTTATATGATGCTCAATCACATCCGTAGTGGAAAAAACATCATGATATTTAGTTAAAAGTCCAAAAACTTTCTGCTGAATTTCTTTGTCTTGAATGTCTTTATTGATTTTATTTGTAATAGAATGCAAAAGGGATTCATCCGCAACTGATTGAGCGTGATTGATTTCAGCAACGGTAAGAATATGATGTTTATAAACTTCCACATCCAAGATATGTTGATTTTTGTGAATTACTAAAGTATTATTTAAATGATTACAGACTTCAATATTACATTGTTGATGTGAGCCTACTGTATAAATAGCTTGTGTAACAGACAATTTGTTAGTTTTCAAAGTGTCGGAAAGGATTAATATTTCAGATTCCGGTAATGATTTCTTTATTTGCACTATTAAATTCGAAGGTACGTTTGGCTCGATAGATTGCGTGCAAGATGTTATTACGGGTGAATTCTGCTGGGTCGGGTATATTATTTCTTTATTAGTGAGACAAGTTATTGGTTCTTCAACGTATGTTACGGTTAAATTTGTTGTCTCCTTTTTATCCAAAACTGATTTTAAGGTATTAGAAGACTTATAGAATTTCCCTTTGATATACACGTTGTGCTTGGCAGGGGCTAAGACAATGTTTTGATTTCCCATAGATGGGTATCCTATAATTACAGCTGGATACATATCAATGTTTTTTACAACCACAAATGTATCGGCAAACGTGCATTTACCGACTTTGAACTGAACATGAGTTATGCCCATGACATCTAATTCATTATTTACTGTACCCGAGAGTCTAACTCCGGATTTTTCAATCGGAAAGTTCGAAAACAACAAATGATGTATCTTCAAATCCATGATATTACGTGGACTACCGGAGTCAAAAAATAATGTAAAGGATTTGTGTTCTAAATTTACAGCATATAAGGTTGGTCGTAACTCATTTTGGCTTATTATTGTATGAATTCGTTGCAAATCTACGGGAGCATGCACTGTTTTACTTAATTCGACCGTGTGTTTCATAGGAAAATCTATTGTCTCACAATTATCTGATAAAACATTAAATTGATTATTCAATACTATTGATGTTGACATGAATGACCTTGACCCAACATCACTCTCTTCCCCTCTGGAGTTAACTATGTGGTATTTGCTTTGCTCTGCACATTCTGAAAATTAGTCTGACCTTGCGATGTCTGGTTTGACGACCCAGGCTCAGCGATATTCGAAGAAGTGTTTGTTTGCTTTGGACTCTGAACTGCATTGACATTTGGTTGTTTCTTCTTATTGTTAAAATGAGGATTTTTCTTTTTATTTCCATATGGAACTGACTGTGGAATTGACTGTGTATTTCTGGGATTCTGTTGTGTCTTACACTAGTAACATTGGTTGTATGAATGCGTTGAACTGTTATGAATCGATGAGAATTTCGTTCTCCAGTCCGCGCTTAAGTGACCTTGACGTTTGCAATTATAAAACGTCATTCCCGCTACTTGACTACTAACTACGTTCACTGTTTGTGGCTTTGTTTCATTCTTTGCAAAAACTTGAGTTAACACGGGATCGAGATCTGGACACTTAGATATGTGTTTCTTTATCTGTTAATATACATCCAATTCCGTACTTGCATGCGTTAACTTTTTATCAAAACACCGCACTAAAGCTTCAGGCAACATAAGTGTCATGCAAGTTAAATACATTAATCGTAAATAATCTTTCACGGAGATGTTATCCCTAGTAACCCAAGTGGAATTACCAAAAATGTCCTGATATTCATTAAGCCTATCAGCTATGAGAGCTGCTCTCTCAATAACATTAAGCCGATTCATAGTGGCTTGATTAAGTGTATTTCGTAACGTTAATACTACATCCAAGGCTTCCTCACCCCCATAGACCGCGCGTAACCTAACTTTGAAATCATCCCAGGTAACTGCTTCTTGAAATGAAACACCTCTTAAATACGCACTCGCATCCCCTTAGAGAAATCTATAAAACTTTTAGCTTTTTGTAATTGTACAAAAGGGTCTACAATTTGTTTGACATTTAAATGGGCATCGACGGATGAAATCCATGACTACACATTTTGTCGCAAGAACCCATTGACTCGACCCTGAAAAGGAAGGATTGC
>NC_090738.1:71730703-71740703 GCF_036898095.1 Palaemon carinicauda
ACTGAAATGATAGGCACCTCCCAACCCTCCATACACACGCCTTCTTTCACATACCTATTGAAGGTAGATCTCGTGGGTGTGTCTGACTTATTATTCCTAAAAGTTATTTCGTGAGTCGTATAACAATGACGATTTAACAGTAAATGAAGAACACTTCATATGAAACGTTAAATATTCTAAACGAACAAGGTAAAACGACAGTGGATGTCCAGTAGAGAGTAGGGTTGCCCTGCTGTATGGGACCGGAAAAACAGCCATGAAATTAAAGTAAATATGTACTATATTGCAATATTCATGGTCTTGATATAAATATTCAAGGCCTTACAGTTGCGTCCAGACATTATGATATTCTTTTGTATTCAGAAATTTTGGTTTCTAATATGAGGCACTCATATATAGTAGGTTGACCAAGGCACCAGCAACGCGTTGAGATACTACCACTAGAGAGTTATGGCGTCTTTTGACTGGCCAGACAGTACTACATTGGACCCTTCTCTCTGGTTACGGTTCGTTTTCCATTTGCCTAAACATACACCAAATAGTGTAGCTTATTCGTTACATATTTTCCTCTGTCCTCACACACCTGACAACACGGAGATTACCAAACAATTCTTCTTCACCCAACAAGTTACATCACTGTTATAATTCAGTGGCCACTTTCCTCCTGCCAAGGTTATCAGAGATTTTTTAGCTATGGTAAGCATCTCTTCTAGGAGAAGGACAATCCAAAATCAAACCATTGTTCTTTAATCTTAGGTAGTGTCATAGCCTCTGTACCATGGTCTTCCACTGTCTTGGGTTAGAGTTCTCTTGTTTGAGTGTACACTCGGGCACACTATTTTATTATATTTCTCTTCCTCTTGTTTTGTTAAAGTTTATGTAGTTTATATAGGCTATATTTATTGTGATGTTACTCTTCTTAAAATATTTAATTTTTCTGTTTTTTTCCTTTCCTCACTAAGCTATTTGCCCTGTTGGAGGCCCTGTGCTTATAGCATCCTGATTTTACAATTAGGGTTGTAGCTTAGCAAGTAATAATAATAATAATAATAATAATAATAATAATAATAATAATAATAATATAAGCTCCTTATTACTGGTTTTAGGAAGCCAATAATGCTGAAACGTGATGCCATCCCTAGGGCCAGGGGGATGGGGTTATATATTAGGACCCAGTACCCTGCTTCTCATAAATCTTGCTATGAATGTGGATGTCATGATATTTGTGTAATGAAAGTTAGTGGTAGGCTTGACACCTTCTCTTTGTGTTCAATCTACCGAAATTAAGACATAGATGATTCTATCGTCAATTGTCTTCTTACCAATATGGCTTGGATAAGAGAAAAGGATTGAAAGGCCTCTTTAGACTATGTTGGTGATTTCAATGCTCACCATAGGCAGTGGTCAAGTTTTGTTTCTCCTACCAATCACCATAGCTTAAGAGCTTTAGACTTTGTCTATGAATGAGCCTGTGAGAAAATCATAAATGAAACTACTCACAGGTACAGAAACTCCTTGAACCTCGTATACGCTTACTCCTCTGCCTTTATAAGAAGTAAGTTTAGTTCCTTAGTCCTGACATCTGATTATGCCTTGATTTCATTTGTAGTGAAGACTAGGCAGCCTGTTCATAATATGTTATACTCTTGTAAGATCTATATGAAATGAAAAGCAGACTGGAATCGAATTTTTCATAATCTTTTTTACTTGAATTGGTCACAATTGTATAGTAGTGTTCATTCTTTTGTCCCTTTGAATGAGAATTTAGTCAACATAATTGATAGCCGTATCCCTTCTCATGTGCTAAGGTACCGAGTGAAGGACGAACCATGGTTCAATGATGATTGTAGACGTGCTTATTTGGAGAAATCGGAGGCCTATCATCTTTGGAAGAGTAACAGATCAGATTTGACCTGGAATAACTATACCAAGCTTAGACATTGTGCTCAGAGAGTTTATGCTTCAAATATAAAGGAATACAATCTAACTATAAAAGAAACCCTTTCTGGTACAACCCAGGAATATAAGTGGTGGACTACCCATAAATATGCAGTCTTTGGTGTAGATGCAGTAGTTCCTTTACTTCAACCAGATGGCTCAGTCACTCACTGTCCAAAGAGAAAAGCAACCCTTTTGGCTGATGTGTTTGATAATAAGAAGAGTATTGAGAAATTCAAACTTCCTCATTCATGTTTTCCTGAGGCTGAACAAACTACTTTAGCTTTTAGATGAATGAAATTATAGCTTTGTTACTGGTCCTTGAGGCTTATACAGGTGTAAACCCAAAATGGTATTTCCCTTTGTGTTTTATAAGGACTGCAGATTCCTTAGTTCCCAAATTATTAGAAATTTTGCGCTAGTTATCAAGAAGAGGAGCTCTTAGCTCTTGTTGGAGAATTGGTAATGTTACTCCACTAAGTAAAGGTTTTTGTGGTAGCTCAAGTTCAACTGATTACTTCCTAATTCCCATAACTCTTATATTACCTAAATTGTTTGATCGTCTTTTGGCAAAACGTCTTAATAGACTGTTGAAGGTAATCATCTGGTCCATACTTTGCAATTTGGTTTTCGTAAAGGCCTTGGAGCATGTGATGCCCTTCTTATTATCTCCAAAGCTGTACAAAAATCCCTTGATTGTGGTCATTAAGTTCCTATGATTAGTCCTGATTTTAGTGATGCCTTTGACCGTGTTTAAGTTTAGGCCCTTGTTTCAAAAATTCAAAGAGTTGGGAGTGGATGGGTCGTTTCTGAGAATTATTCTTTAATTTTCCAGTAATAGATCCTAAACTGTTGTTGATGATCACCATAGTAAGTAGAGGAATGTAATATCTAGTGTTCTTGACGCTAGTGTTTTTGGCACATTACTTCTTTTCTGATATACACAAGAAATAGGGTTAGGCCTAGAAAACAATTTGCTGCATTTGCAGATTATTTTACTCTCTATGCATCGATTCCTGCACCTGAATTTATATCTGAAGTTGCTGAATCTATTGGTAGATCTATAGCTAAAATTAGTGCATGGTGCAATCTATGGAGTAGGAGGTTGAATCCTAACAAAACTCAGAGTATGATTATTAATAGGTCAATAACAGTGGCTGCTGAACATCCGGATCTCAGCATTGATAATGGTTCTTCAACTATGTATAAATCTTCTCAAAACTTAGGTGTGATTCTCGACAGCAAATTTACTTTCGAGAAACTCATTAAGTCTAGGTCTTCTTCCATTGCGAAAAAGACGGGCTTATTGTGGAGGTCTTTTAAGATTTTCAGTAATTAATCTATTCTGAAGAAGTGTTTTAATTATCTCTTCTTACCTTGTTTCGAGGGTTGGTCTCCTTGTTTGGTCTTCAGCTGGTGAATTTCAACTTAATTTGTTCGACCGGAACTTACGGTCTATTGAATTTCTTATTCCCGATCTAGATATTAATCCTTGGCACCGACGTTCAATTAGTTCATTATATATATTTTATAAGATTTTCCTAACTCTGACCATCATGTACAGTGCATTCAGATATTCCACCTGTGACCAAGTTGTCGAGTGGTCTTCCTAATTTTGTAGCTGAATCAGTAGAGCTTAAAATATTCAAAATTGCAGCAAACGTTTTTTATGCTGAATATGCCAACATTAATCTTATGATAGTTATATATGAATTATCTGTTAAAATGATGTTAATGTTTTTTTAAATATATAATTTTAAGTTTTCATAACTTTTTATAACGTTTATTTATCTCATTTTTTCCTTTCCTCACTTGCCATCTTAGTTTTCTAAATAAGGTAGTATCTTAGCTAGTAATGATAACAAATTTAATATTCCCCTCATATATAGTGTAGATTAAAAACAAAATATTTAAACCTACATCGTTGTATATATATATATATATATATATATATATTATTATATATATAATCTATTGGAATCACCATCTTTTTAAGTGATGTATATCGTTTAGATTTACAGATAGCCTTTTATGGCACTAGTAGAAAAATAATTTTTGGAGCTTCAAATTAGTTTATATATTATATAAGTTATCTTGAGCTTTGTTTAAAAACAATTCTAAACATCCTTTCCTTCCGTTGTAATGAAAGCGGCTTTGAAAATAACGATGAAATATTTCACAAAATGTGACATAGCTGAGAATTTTACGATCTATTGTACCGTTTTCTCTCATTACAGAGAAATCATATCGAATTAATCACATAGGACATAAGCGTTTACTATATTACATAAAATTCAAATTTCATGTTATATTTACGTCTGCTTTTTGTTAAAAATGACATCATGTAAAAATTATGGCCAACAGTAATGCGCTCGTTTTGGAGATATATAGTTATTTCAGCGTATCATAACTGGTAGTTAGTGAGAATGATTTTAGTGGTTGTCAAATAACAGAGGTTTTCGACTGATTATTTTGATCTGCGTCTGAAAAGGGGATTTTAGCGTATATGTACAGCTAAATTTTATCAGGATTGTATTAGTATTATAAAGTAGGTATTTATGTGTATTATATGAAAATAATACTAAAAATAATATTCATATGGTATTGATAATATCTATAAAACAAATTTTTTTTATTAAGACAATAGATTTGCTTTCTTTATAAGAAAAAAAATGAAATTTTGACGTTAAAGCAATCTGCATAAATTCAATTACAAGATATGGAAATCCAGAATAAGAATAAATTTCACAATAATAAAATTTTATGTGAAATGATGCCTCTAATAAAGTGAAAATTTCGAGAAATGTTACAAAATGAATATAAAATATAATAAAGGGATATTTAAAAACTTAGTTAACATTAAAAGGTGAAAAATGGAAAACTTACATTATAACAAAACCCCATTTTAATAATATCTTTTCCATAAATATATATAGTGGATAACCTTTAATTTTCTGGTCAAAAATGAGAGAAAAATATATAACATTTATAAAGTTGTTACCTTGAAAGGAATTTCCTTATTGTAAAATGAGTGTGAAAAAAAAAACAAAAAAAAAAAAAAACGAAGGACTGTTAACAGGCTATCTAATATAAAAAGCATGAATTGAGTACCCTTTGTAATGATAAAAATAATAATAATAATAATAATAATGATAATAATAATAATAATATTCCCTTTATGATAAATAGCAGGATAATATATATATATATATATATATACACACACACACATATATATATATATATATACACTATAAATATATATATGCATATGTGTATGTATATATATATATATATATATATATTTATATATATATATATATATATATACATATATATATGCATATATATACACACACACACATATATATATATATATATATATTTAAATATATATATTTATATATATATATATATATATATATTTATTTATATATATATGTATATATATATATATATATATATTTATATATACATACTGTATATCATCATCATCATCATCATCATCTTTATATTCATCATCAGTTATTACTTATCCACTGCAGAACACCCTAGTTAGTTGATCCCTCTTCTTCTCTACCTTTTTTTACTACTTTTACAATATCTAGGGACCGTTTTTATGATTCTTTTTCCGTCTTTTAGTGTCAGTCCTATCATCATTCTTTCCTTATCCCTTTGAGTTGTAATTAGCTATTGTTCTAAGGCCTTAGGAAGACTCTAATTTTCTGAGGCATAAGTTAATATCAGTAGGATCATCTCATTAACTACTCTTCCTATATATATATATATATATGCATATACATATACATACATATATATATATATATATATATGTGTGTGTGTATATATATATATATATATATATTTATTTATAAGTATATATATATATATATATATATGTATACATATATATATATATATATATATTTAATATGCAATTATAGCTCTCTGGTGTGGGCACTGAAATATATTATATTATGACTCGTGAATGACAACTATATATATGATAGTATATATACTAAGCCTGGTAAGTTAATCAACCTCTTGAATTCCAAACTTGCTTGTTCGGTTTCAGATTAGAATATTATACTTGAAAATATTAATATACCAATTCTGGAAGAGTAAAATAACTGCCAGACAGCAATATATAAAACACTGAATATCCTAAGGTCTCTTAAGTACACTCAAAACTAAAGTGGTTAATTACTTTTAAGTATTATTAAGACATTTGAAACTTACTGTGTTTCTTAACAGAATACGAGTGGAATATGATTCTTAAAAAAAATGGTGATCGGAATAATACACCCTTAACAAAAATGAATATATTCTAATCAAACTACAATACCTTGAAAGAGTTTGCATGGTAAGAAAACAAAGTCACTGGAAACATTAGTTCTGAACAAAACTTACATATATATATATATATATATATATATATATATATAAATATGTATATATTGAGTATCATTAATTTGAGGGTGCGATCACTGAACTCTGTTATAAGTGACGAGTCCAAGAATCATAAGGTGATGTGTTTGACAGTATATTTCCATCAAAGGGGAAAATTCAGCAAAACCTAACAATTCAGCATGTTTATAGAGCAAGCTGGCATCTTGCTTGCCGAGGGTCAGTCAGTACCATTCGAGATATCAGTAGACAAGGTATTCACCTATTTTTTGTAATAGAGTGAAAAAAAACCTTATTACGATGTCTCATTATCCGATGAAATTGGGCATGGATGCAAAACAATATAGCAAAACGAGATTGTATATTTATCTCTAGGAGTAAACATACTGCAATAGGATATGTATACAACGGATTAAACTTTATTGTACTCTGAATATTATTCTATCACTTCTCATTGTTTTCACATCATAAGACATTCCTGATGAGGGAGAGCATTCATCATATCTGACAGTATTTCGTCAATAAAGATGCCTTAATGGGGTCGTGGCCAGTGGGTGGGCACCCGGGTGGGCACAAGATTTTCATGGGTTAGCGCATGCCCACCCACGCCCACCCATAGTTGTGCTACTGGCCAAGAGATACTCAACGAAAAGAGCTGAAGCACAGCCAATAGACAATTCACCAAGAGATTTCTTTTCAATGAAAACTGAAACATCATACCACTAAGATAACACCTCCTTGATCTTTTTTGAAGAAATAGATGCTTCGGGTTCGACCTCCTCCTCACTATTGATCTCTTGCAACACCACCAAATGGTAATTTCTCTACAACTGGATCTACATCTCCTTCATGAGTTCCTCTTGATGATCCTAAACAAGGTCGTTGAGTTCTGCTTCATTTCACTCCATTAACATGGAGTTTCATAGAGACACAATCTTTTCCAACACAGCGGGCTTAGGCAACAGGATGCAGAACAAACCCTTCGAAATCCCTTTCAGTTTTTTCCCTGCTTAATTGAAGGTTCTTGCCGTTGAAATCTGCCATGTATCATCCATATTTTTCAAACAATTAACCATTTTGGAATGGTCCTTCCAATATTAGATATTTGCGAGGTTAGTATTATTTTTGGCATGAAGACATTTCCTAATGGTTTGAACACACCATCGTAAATTTAAAAAGGTCCTCTTGGTCACTGGGCTGGAGGAGTGTAATGTTGTTGAGATGAATGGGAAATTCGACACCTTAATCAATAAAATTCGTCAAAAATGTCCTCTTCAAGACTGGTCGAGCTGCCAGAGGCATTATCTTTGATGAGAACACATTTAATTGGTAGGTTATTTTTCCAAGCAAATATTTCTTAACTTTTAGACCAAAGGACCGTTCTACTCCATTATGTGGAGTAGAACACATTAGCTCTTAACATCACTTGAAAATTTGGTTTCAAGATCTTGCTACTCCTAAAAGTTCACAGTTTGTCAGAGTAATATACCAACATGGTTTGATCATGCAGTCACAGCTGGCATTATCATTTAAGGCTAAGGTTGGAGTCTATTTATATTTCATTGATATATACCCCGGCAATTTCTTCTATTCAGCCATGTATGGCTGTCCTCCAATGTATATATTTTCCAACAAAGGCCCATATCATCACAGGTGAAGGAAAAAGGTCAACGAGCTCCTGTTTTCATATATGTGCTCACAGATTCCCCATGCGTCTTTTTATAATATGATCATACTATCCATGACTGGCTTTAAACTTCTACCCTGGCAATTTCTATAATCATTCAGCTGCTTCCCTTTGATTCAAATCTTCGGAAAATGCCCGGCATTCTCACAGATAATATCTCACCAATGCTATCCTCCAGCAAGCTGCTTTTCTTTAATCTTTGGGAACAGAGTTCTCTCCACCTCT
This sequence comes from Palaemon carinicauda, assembly GCF_036898095.1. Classification (NCBI taxonomy): domain Eukaryota; kingdom Metazoa; phylum Arthropoda; class Malacostraca; order Decapoda; family Palaemonidae; genus Palaemon; species Palaemon carinicauda. The sequence goes on from NC_090738.1 coordinate 71,738,961, forward strand.
TTTTTTAGATTTTTTTTTTTTTTTTTTTTTTTTGTAGCTTAGGCATGATAGTTATGCGATTGTATGCCTTCATGCTCCTGTTAGCACCGCTATGTCTGAGGATGTACATATGATTGATGTACTTTTTCATAAGTGTGTGCCGGCTAATTCATGCATTATATCCTCCTCATCATGTGTTTTTCCTTCTCAAAAACATTCTTACAGCTCGTTTTCTTAAAACTTATTACTTATAACAAAATATGTTCACAGTGAAAATCCCATATGTTACGCAAATGCAACACAAGAGTTGCTTGGAAGATATATACAAAAGTCGAGGACCCCATGAGCTGAACAAGTGATGCTGGCTTAGAACACTCCTAAGTGCATAGCCGTCTAGTGTTAGTATCTATAAGCGCTATCATATCTCAATATTGTACTCGTACCTCAATGCAAAATCCGTATGGAGGGTGGCTTGTATCAAATTACAAAATTTGCTTGGAAGTGGGCTGATATCTTGGAATGCCTGTTTGTTAACGTCTTAATGTATCAAGGTGTTACTGGGTATATACACAAACACACACACACACACACATACACACACACACACATATATATATATATATATATATATATATAAATATAATATATATATATATATATATGTTTGTGTGTGTTTGTGTGTGTTTGTATTTATGTATTTATAAACTGATTTATAAGTCAGTAAGGTAGAAGAAAAAAGAGAACTTTAGCAAGAAGGAAAAACTCACCAGAAGGGAAGATCATAAATTCAAGAACAAAAGAAAATGAAAGAAACTGAATTTGAACATGAATACAAAAGGATATATACATAACTCCGGCTCCATTGAGGAAGAGGAACGCCAAAAAACAATGAAGTGTCGGGGACAATAGAGAAAAAAAAAAAACTTGCAGTAGCAATGTGGTGATGGCAACACAAAAAACTGCAACGGCTAAAAAATAATTTCATTTCCCATAAAAGGAGAAAAAATAGATGAATAAATATATATAAAAAAAAACACGTACTAAGGCAAAGTGTTAGTATCTATAAAAGCTATCATATCTCAATATTGTTCTCGTACCGCAATGCAAAATCAGTATGGAGGGTGGCTTGTATCACATTACAAAATTCGCTTTAAGTGGGCTGATATCTCAGAAGGCCTGCTTCTTAAAGTGTTTATATGCCAAGGTGTTACTGTGTTTATATATATACTGTATATATATATATTTATATATATATATATACACACACACACACACATATATATATATATATATATACGCACACACACACACACACACATATATATATATATATATATATACTGATTTATAAATCATTAAGGTAGAAGAGAAAAAAATAACTCAAGCAAGAAGGAAAAACTTACCAGAAGGGAAGAACATATTTTCAAAAACATAAGAAACTATATTCGAACACGAATACAAAAGGATATATAAATAACTCTGGCTCTATTGAGGTAGAGAAAACCCCAAAAACAATAAAGTGTCGGGGACAATAGACAAAAAAAAAAAAAAAAATAAAATCTTGGAGTAGCAATGTGGTGATGGCAACACAAAAACTGCAACGTCTAAAAAAAATTTCATGTCTCATAATAGGTAAAAAAAAAAAAAAACAGATAAATAAATAAATAAATAAAAACACGTACTAGGCAAATGAATGCAGATCAGATGCATTTATAAACTTTGGCTGTAACCTACAAGAGAAACAACACCATTAAAACTAAAGGA
>NC_090738.1:71745703-71750703 GCF_036898095.1 Palaemon carinicauda
TATAGATGAGCAAGATGACGATCTGCAACCAGACACCCTGCTAATCAGAAAGCTGCACAGGACTCACTTGACCTGGGATTTGATTTGCAAAACAACTTGCTCGATGCCAAGTCCCACTCAGGAAGTTCATTGGCTAATCAGCGAGTAGCAATACACTCTAAAAAATTAAGGGTATAAAAGGGGTAGAAAAAGGGTATTTCTAGTGGTTAAAATAGCATACCCTATCGGGGTATATAAGAACTATAATATACCCTTTACAATATACCCATAACAAGGGTATAACATATACTTGAGATACCCTTACTTAGGGGTGTATCGTAGGTAAAGAATACCCTTTTACATGGTATTCTATACGACATAAATACCCGTGTATATTAATTATGATTTTATAATTAATATCTATTCCACCATTATATAGGTGTAGTAATAGCTTATAAATAAATAAAGTAATAAGGTCAATGATTTTAAAAGTTTGGTTTATCAATTTATTATTTCCATTACACTTGAAAATCAAAAGTATATATATAATATAAAGAGTGATGGCAGAAGCTGCAAAGCAAACCGTACGCAGAAATCTGTGAAAAGAAAATATTTGTTAGTGTGTGTGTGCCTGATATATATATAATATATATATATATATATATATATATATTATATATATATATATATATATATATATATAGAAAAGAAAGGAAAAAATATCATGCATAAATACCTAACTACCTCAAGTCAAACTGATTAAGAAATCATTGGCGTCAGTGTTTGCTTACAGACTACGCGTAATCGTAATGTTATTAACGTTTAGCTGAATACGTTGTTTATGGTTTTTTTTTCCTCCCAGACAGCTCTCTCTCTCTCTCTCTCTCTCTCTCTCTCTCTCTCTCTCTCTCTCATAATTAAGTACTAATGATAATTTCTTACTTATTTTCCCCGGTGTTAGTAATAATGATTTTTCAGACTCACAGCCTGAATGCAAAACTAATGATGATGTCTGACAATTTTTATTCGTAACCACTGTTTATGCTTGCATAGATGGACAGTTAGTGTTCTTACCTTGGTTAACAGATGAAATGTAGTGTAGATATTATAATCCCGATGACGGTAATTGGAGCAATTTATCTTCACTGCTGAGCAGACGCAGAGTCCAGACGCCACTGAAATTTCCCGCCAAATTCCCTGGCTCTCGAAGAATCTCGAGACGGCAACAATACAAATTGCCAAGTACCGCATTTTGTAGGAACTTGCTTCAAAACTATCCATAACTCAAAACCAATATGTTGTTAGTAACTTTTTTGGTGCATTACACTATCAGTGTAACAATATGGTGATTTAATACAGAGTAAAAGTTCATTTCATGACATGATCACACAAACTTACCAAGCCCATTTTAAGACAAAGTACAATAGAGGGTATATTATTCACAAAAAATCCCTGTCTCCTGCTGTAGAGGGGTATTTTTGAGCCTTAGGGTGTTTTACATGTATATAAACCCCAGCTCACTCGTTATACCCTTTCTGTACCTTGAACTTTTTACAGTGTAGGAGCTCCACACAGGCGTACCCAGACCATGACAAACTCCCATGACTCTGAGCATAGTAGCTGCCTGACTGTGGTGGATCGCCTCCCAGTCTGCATGTCATCAAATAAGAAAGCAGATATGTCCTGGACTGGTTGTGGCCTCTGCTTACAAGGACCTGTCTTCAAACAACATCATACTTGACTACCACACCGAGCCATATAAACAGAGCCAGCCCTGCTTATTTCCATCCTTTTCTTGCCTGAAGATTAGAGGAGACAACCATCATTCTCTTGCAATGCGTAACAGCAGAAAAAAATATATACTTAGTGTATGAAGGTATACTTTTTGTATATTTTAATTACACTAAAACATTCAAAATGTTCTATGTAAGTTACTCTCCCACCTACTACTCATAAACATAGCACAGTCACGAAGGGAATATAGTACTTATAATATAAGAAAAGGTCAGAGCAATTGGAAAGCTCAATTACTAGATAAATGGTAATAAAGCCGCCAAAATAATAATAATAATAATAATATTAATAATAATAATAATAATAATAATAATAATAATGATAATAATAATAATAATAATAATAATAATAATAATTATTATTATTATTATTATTATTATTATTATTATTATTATTATTATTATTATTATTATTATTATTAATAATAATAATAATAATAATAATAATAATAATAATAATAATGATAATAATAATTATTATTAATAATAATAATAATAATAATAATAATAATAATAATAATAATAATAAGTCTTTTTTTTTCATTCCAGAATAATAGCCTTGTATAACGTTGCTATGAAGTCTACAGGTTATATTTGTAGGAGAAAGTTGCACGACCAGACGTAATCAATTGTGATTTTGAACGGGGTGATTTTACTGCCATAAAAGACTCCTTCTTGAATGTTGAAATCAGAGGATGCCCTGGTCATCTATTTAAAAATCTATTTGAGCAGCTATGTGGCTTTGGTCTCATGAATTTATACATCATGGCACTTGAGCCGTTTTTTTAATACATTTTATTCTTTTCCTCATTATATGAAAAGCAAGTATCCTCTGGCGTTGATACGTCTGGAGCTGAAATATCTAGCACTGAACTTTCTGGTGCTGAAATGGCGGTGCTGAATCATCGACGCTGAAACTGCGGCGCTAAATAGTACCGTACCCATGATGACCATATTAAATTATGGGATTATCTAGGAATTTTCTTTTTTCTAATCAATACAATATTTTTATTTCATAAGAATTAGATCATATAGTATCAATAGACTAATTTTCTATTTCATTTATAGAAGATACTTGAAATAATGGTCACTGCTAAAACTCAAGCTTTGATTTAGGGGTGAGAATGATAGAGATTCTTCTCCCATATCCTTTCCTTTAATGGTTCATCTAGATGATTCATCTCTACTATCCAAACTCTTTGTTTTAGGTTTGATTATGCTTATCAAAAACTACATTTGTTTTCCAACAAAATAATATATTAGTAGCTGAAACTTTCGAACATATATGAGACTTTTTGATTTTGCTTCTTAAAGATTTATTTCCCCATTTTTTTTGGGGGGGGGGATTTTATTATCAATAAAAAAATATAATAATTTTCATTGTTTATTATCCAGCCTATAAGCTAGTAGCTATAACTTTCAAGCTATATACGTGACCTCATAAACGAAAGTGGAAAATGCTTATTAGAAACTAACAGCTCGTGCGTTCCTCCCAATTTTTCCATCGGTTGTTCAAAGTATTTCATGTTAAATTCTGAAACTTTTAAAGGACTCCTTAGTCGTCTAAAATAGTACTGTAGACACTAATTTTCACAAAACTAACTGTTTAAATATCCAATAACTTCTATTTCCCAGTTTGAAAATAAAGGAAACATGATGTATAACAAAAACTATAAGTGAAGAGAGTTAAAGTGATACATGAGGAAGAGTGTTTAAAAAAGAAAAATTACCCGTTCATTAAATTTGTAGTTATTCTTAGTGAATCATCATTCATATAGCTGTAAGATTTTACATTTTTATTACTTACACAGAAAAATGTGTTTCCTGAATGATACCTATCGTTAATCCTCCTGTATGGATCGTATATCAATAATACATTTAAAACACTAAATATTTATTATTCATTCATGTGAATATTACTGGACTTGCACAATTCTGTTATTTTCTACACCTAAGATTTTGACAGGTTGGTCATATGGAGCACTTTTGATTACCATTGGCCTATATTTGAAGGATAACCATTATATTTAGTCATCGTAAATACGATTTCGTGAAAACTCTGAAGTGTGCATGCGTAAAATTTGACCCAAATTATTCATTTTATTAGTAATTGGGTGGGTAAAAATGATATTTTACCAAATTACTTTTTTTGATAATTCAACTATACACATTTGCAAGTTTAACATTCTGATACTGTAATTGACATTACCTATAACTCACCAGGGGTCTTACAAAATGGCAGTCAAAAACAAAATGGTGCCATAAAAAAGTTGGTCATTTATTTACTCCCAAGCATCGCAACTTCGGCTATATAAGGGAAATGAACATGAAATGGATTATAAAATGAACATGAAAGGATGATAAAATGAACCTGAAATGATGATGAAGTTAGGTGGAACACAAGGCCAATAGGGTCAACTGTTTTAGACTGTTGCAGGATCCTATAATTTTAACGAGCTAGTTGCTTACACTACCAGGGCACACTGGTGCAATTAGCTGCCGTGAAAGTCGGCATTGGGTTTAGTGTCAGTTTTATTAAGTCTCCCAAATACACCTTGATATGCCCCATATATAGTCAAAGTGTCATAGCCAAATTAACTGGAGTGTGCCAATGCGCGAATGCCCTGCCAAGGAGGAAGGGGCTTTTGTCCTTTGTATAGGGTACAGATCGGAGAGGAGTTAAATGGCGCTAGATGAACGATCGGGCTCGGCGTAGAGGTAACAGCATCGAACCTAGTCGTATCCTATACAGCAAAGTGTATTTATAAGTTGAAGGTGGTAAAGGATAATCTCTCTGCCTTTCAACTGTCGAAGTATCAAATTTCAACTGTCGAAGTATCAAATTTGTGCTGGAGTTCCTAAAAAAAAACTCGGGATAGTTAATCTCAATTGAAGAATTTTGTTCTGTATATATGTGTTGTGTTTTTTATTTTGAAATGTCAAAAAGACTTTGTTTGTTAATATCTCCCAATGAGAAAAGGGAAACTGATTGCACTGAATGCTTTATCTGTCAGGTAGACAAAAATTAAACAGTGATGTCACCCAAGGATACTTCAGACAAGAGCAAATCGGGGTATACTTTATTGGCAAAGAATAGTATAGAATTCAGAAACCTAAAAGAAATGCCCATTGCTTTAGATGTTGGACTAATTACTGATGGTCAAGGAATAGAGGAAATACTGATCAGGAATAATACACAGTATTATCATTCGTGTAGAATAAAACTGA